>NC_142751.1:6512508-6710008 GCF_051943395.1 Hippocampus bargibanti | reverse complement strand
GGCAGATATTAGGATCCCGAATCCTTCAGAATCCCTACTGCTGATTAAAGTGAGGATCTTTCCACATTTTGTGAATCTTATATGGCACTTGTCATCAGATGTTGGCACGCATACGCACAAAGCATTAACAGAACGTGAAAGCATTTTTTTTATCCGAGGTTTCAAAAATGCATTTGGATTTGGCACGATGGCAGATTAAAGGTGACAAAGTGAAGCCAAAGCTTAAGGTCACATGAACATTTTGAACAGATTCATTGCATACGCCACCAAAAAAAACATGTATTCAATTTGTATTGTCTTTCCAAGAAGGGCCATAGAAGTCATGTTCTGCAGCAAAAAAAGAAGAAAAAAAAGAAAAAAACTTTCAGCACACGTTTACATTTGAACACCCAAAAAATGCGTCATTGGGGGAAGAAATAAATAGATAGCAAGCAAGAAGGTTTCTTCCACACACATTTTCCATCATGTAAGGCAAATAGAGGTGTTATGCTATTAGGTAGGCGGTTGACTTGCACAAAAACAATGTCGAGATTGAAAGTTGGACAGAGGTTGGGAGATACAATTAACTTATGGAAGGTGTCAGGATGGAACTAATAGTCTACATTTTCCATTGGTTGCTATTGACTGATAAGCAACCAAGGAAAAAAAAAAAAAAAGAGGACAAACAAGCGAAATCTTCGTTGTTGTTTTGGAAAAAAAAATGTGAGTTGTCCTGAGCACAAGGCAGAATGTTGACTTTCCGGTAATCAGCACCTATGCACTTACGTTTATTTGTTTTTATGTTATTTCAAGAACAATGTTTTTTTTTTACTCCTAGTACGATAAAAAAAACAGAGAAACGAGCTGTTCATTTGACAATTTATCAAACTGTATATAACCTGCATGTAAGTATACAAGCACAATCTTAGGCCACCGTAGTTCACTATATATCGATCTCCATTATATATTCTTCATTAAAGTTCACTTTCCCTCTTTAAACGTAAAAGGGAACACTTTTAGCACACACACACACAAACAATAATGACTGTATACAGTATATCCATACCCTTGTCTATACCCTCAAAAAAGTTGTAATGCACCTCATATAAGTTTAAGTGTTGCTCTCTTTTCATTTTTATTTGTTGTAGTATTTTTGGAAAAAAAAGTCAGATTAAAACAGTTAAACTTGTGCAGGCCTCCGACTTTTGCATAACACAGTGTATAGAGCATCAATTTTAATTTCAAGACATTTCAAGTGTGAGTCAAGCAGATCAAATCCTGGATATTATCAACAGGCCGTCTAACAAATACAAAACAGTGAAATGTTTTAATAACTACTGGGATCCAAAGCCACTCAATTTGACCCAAAAAATATGTTAATTTAATGGGCCTGTCGATTGAACAGTATTCCAATTAAAACTAGCTTGAAAGGCAACTGACACAGGAAGACGCTTATCCCCTGTTAGAAAGTGGTGAAAACATGAGACAAATTAACATCAAACCACAAAGAAGAAGCAGCAGCAGCAGCAGCAATAAGGGCCAGAATAGTCGGTGGTGAAAAAAAAGGTCTCCGACCGTGACTCACCAGCGTTTTGCCACAAAAAACTGATACTGAGGTGATTTGACTGCAGTACTGAGAAAAAAACCCTAAGGGCGATCTCGGGTGGCTCAGTCCTATTGAGGCATTTTGGTAACAGAATTCAGAGGTGAGAAAGATAAGGAAGCTAAATAATAGTTTAGGCTGAGCCGGAAAGGAGCTGATCAAGATGACACCAAAGAAGCATGCAAGCAATGATGACAGAGAGGAGAGAGTGCACTCAGTAACAAAGAACCCTCATACTCTAGCATGCACATTTCTTCTCCTCGGGCTGTGCGGCGGACAGCCTCGCACTCTCCGTGCCGTTAGAAGGCTCTGAAGGTGGTTTGTCCACGCACTGCTCCATCCTCTTCATGACCAGGTCCAGCAGTGTGATCACAGACTTTTCCACCTCCACCCCGGTCGCAGCGCTCGTCTCGAAATACGGGATACTGGGGAGGGAGGGGTGGTTAGAAAGACAAAAAAAAAATCCGGGAGAGGCATAGTGATTAAAGCTCAAAGTTGTGTGGTAACAAACCCATTACTTGATGGATTGGCCTTCACAACTGACACAACAAGTGACACCAGAACTGTGAGACATCATTTTACTTATCGTAGTATTTTCCGGTGTATAAGGCGCACCCAAAAGCCTTGATTTTCTTCAAAGGATGACCCTGCGCCTTATACACAGGTCCTGTATTTTGTTTTTCTACTTTTTTTCCTTCCTTTCCTCTTCCTTTAATAACTTTGCTGCGAGACGAATAAAGGTACTGTACATCCAATCCAATCCAATACTGAGCCACAGCAGGTCTGGCAACTACTGCCAGCAGTCACAGACTCCATTTTCCCCCCTTAGAAGAAGCCGTGCACAGTGCATGCTGGCAAATATAAAACAAAACTCCACCCTCTACTGTATAGCCTTATAATGTGGTGTGCCTTATATTTGGAAAACATATATTTATGTAATACATTTTTCATTCATTGAAGGTCCGTCTTAAAGTCCGAACTTACGACCACGGCCGTAATTCTACGCCTGGCACCGCAACGCGTTAGCAGGCCGTCAACGCGTACGACAATTTTGGCCAGCCAGCCTGCATCTCACTCTCGCACCGCAATCGACCGTGTGATGGCACCACAGGAGGGAGTTTTCGAGTCATTTAGCCTCAGAGTCTCTAGTCAACATTTTGAATGGATTTCGACTTACGACCATATTGACTTACGGCCGTTTGGTCGGAACGGAACTCGGTCGTAAGTCGGATGTTAGTTGTATATGGAAAAGGTTTGAAAATACACCATTCATTGGTGGTGCGCCTTATACACCAGAAAATACGATAGTCTTTTGACGCCTCCTGCTTAAGTGTGACATTGCTCCCCATTTCAACTCTCTGTTTGCAGTTAAAAAGTAAAGTATTGCTACAATATTGGAATCCCTGGTTCCACATTTAAAAAACAGGCATGTGGAAGTTTGGATGAGAAATGTGCACATGCATGACTCACTTAGAGGGGAAGAACTAAATTAGGATTTTTTTTGTGGAGTTAATGGCCGTAAATTAGACTAAAATATGAAAATAATAATCTGTCCTAGACTTCAATATTGCAGGCATGGTTTTTGCTCAGGATGCTCATAGAATTCTTGATATTTCAGCCAGTCGAAGCCATTTTGTTTTCTCATCTCTTAAATATTTAGAAATGGCACTTAATGCTCTTTTTGTCTGCCAAAATGCACAGTACAGACAACAAGGCACGAGACAAAACCCCAAGCGTCAGGAGGCACATGTGATAACCATGAGACTTAGCGGTGCCTAGAGAGAGACAGCGAGTGAGCCCGAGAGAGAGAGAGACAGAGAGAGAGAGACAGAGAGAGAGAGAGAGAAAGAGAGAGAGAGAGAGAGAGTGAAAGCAAGTGAGAGAGAAAGCAAGCATCACATCACTATGGACGTACCCGTACTTATCTGCCAGCTCTTTTGCTTGTTTTTCTTGAACCTCACGCTGGTCTGCCAGGTCTGCCTTGTTACCAACAAGGACTATATCGGGGTTCTCACAATAAGCGTTGGCCTGAAGCTGGCCTGAAAGGGAACACAAAGAAAGTGATTGAGCTCTTATTTTGTTTGATGATCCAGCAAACAATGGTGCCAGCAGTTGGGATTTTACACAGAGGCAATGCATTTTCTCAAAAATGTAACATACTCATCCAGTTTCTGACATTGAGGAAGCTTTGCTGGCTTGTGAGATCAAACATTAGCAGGAAGCCCATGGCGTCTCTGAAGAATGCTGTCGTCAGGCTGCGGAACCTGGAGCACAAGTTCAAACCAGGGTTTCTTTTATATACCGGTATTTATTTATTTAACTGTCTGACAACAGGCCTTTTAAAATTTCCATCATGGTTTACTTTTTCAAACCATACAGCATAGATGTCCAAGTCAAGGCCCGGGATCAAATCTGGCACCGTCCACTGCTCGTAACTCCAGTCAAGTCAAGACAAAAATTATTTCCAACTAGCAGATATGAAATGTAAACAATCTCCCTACAAATGCGCAGCCAGGGCAATAAATGGCAAATGTACGTAGGTGTAGTTTATCTGTTTGTCTTTTTCACCGAAGGCTCGAGAAAATATAATTACAAAGTGAGATACGTGACTGAGTCATCCTCAAGTGAGTCATCTATCCTTGGAAACAGCACCGGAAGAGATCAAAGCCTTTTACAGAGTGACGATCATGGGCATACATTATGCGCAGTGGTCATCAATGATAGACGACGTGTGCAAGCAAACGATATACAGAACACGATGTGCTTGGAAATCTAGTCTACATCGCTGCAAGTTTTTTGGATTAATTTTCCTGTCCTTTATCACCAAATAAACATTGGTAGACAAGGCAGGGCAAAGCCGATGCTTCGTTGCTCCTATATAATTAAAAATGTCTTTCAATCTTGGCAAATACCAACATTTTTGTTTTTTATTGGGGGGGTGGGAAATATGAGCAAATCAAGCTTGGATTATGACATATCCCCTGTAAAATCAGAAAATAAACAGAAAACAAGCCCACCGTTCCTGTCCAGCTGTGTCCCAGAGCTGGAGATGAACCTTGAAGGTTTTTCCTGCTGTCATTCCATTGGGGTTGGAAGCTGTGTACACCTGAGGAGAAAGAGCACTTAAGATCAGGGGTCGGGAACCTATGGCTCGTGAGTCATACATGCCTCTTTTGATGATTGCATCTGGCTCGTCGATAAAACTAAATACATATTCTCGCTTTTTCGCTGTACATTTTCTGTTTGGGCTGCAGTTGGCGGAAAGCGCACTTTTGATTGGATGATACTGACTTCGGTTGCCGGAAAGCGCAATTTTGATTGGATGATACTGGCCGTTCATGTCGAAACAGGTAAACGCCCCTTTCAAATAAGCCCGATGAGTAAAAAAAAAAATGACGAGTATCGTAAACTTTAGGTTGAATAAACCAGAGGATTCGCCTTTGTGGAGAGAAACAGTGGAATGTCAGTGGCACTTTGACAAGCCCCATGCTAACGTTAGCATTAATATACTTCTGTGAGAGACAGTAGAAAGCAAATGTGGAAGCTAATGAGCAGTATGCAGGCTAGTGAGCAATAACTTCGTGTATGACCGGGCAGGTTCACTTTCATTCCGATCGTTTGGCTGGATTTTTTTTACCAATCACGAGAAACGGAAAACCATTCATGTTAATGGTGAGTACTATCACAAAGTTAATTTAAATAACACATTCTGACATTTTGTCGAAAAGTGGCCGCGCGTGCGTGCGTGTTTGTGTGTGTGGCTCTCACTGAAATATATGTCTAAATATTTTACTTTTATGGCTCTCTTAGTCAAAAAGGTTCCCGGCCCCTGCTTTAGATGAATGGGTGGCTATGTAGTAGTAGTCGCGCATTGATCATTCGGGTCTTTGGTCTGTATCAAAGCAGAAAGGCAGAAAACATTACAGATACATTGTTTTGCCTGGTTTTATTGGTGGTGATTTGTGATGTCCAGCGTAAAAACATATTAGAATAAAAATAAATAAATAAAACATACTAAATAAAACTTTGGATTTATCCTTCTACAGTGGGGATTTTAACATATATGATACAAAGACATATAAACATACAGAAAAAGTGCGCGCATGAAGCAATATTTTATTTGCCCTAATTATTATGTTGTACTAAATATTGGGTTGATCCACGCATCAGATCTAAAGCATCCCAACAAGTCACTCCTGGGAGTTCAGACAGCTGGGAATGAGCAACATTCCCATGTGGGTATTCCCCATTTCCAAATTAGAACAGTCACATGATGCCAAAACAGAGATAACAAACACCCCCACACATCCATCAGCTGACCTCTCCCCCATGTAATATCCATTAAACTTCCTGAATACAGAAATGTGACAGCAAACATTTCATCATCATAAGTAAAAACACTGCAGCTGGGTAATGAACTGATGAATACCAAGAGCTGGCTGCTCTGTGGATGGCATATTCGCGACAAAGGGGAAATGCCTGGCATTGTTACTGGGGGAAATTAAACTACTTGCAGTTGCCGATTTATTGATTTCCCAAAACGAAAAGTTAATTTTGCCAAAAGGTCAAGTGAGCTAGAAGGGGAAGGCATGAGTGTACATATATTAGTTTGCTTTCACTGGTCAAGAAGGGTGGTACCGCAAAGGGTACTGCTGCATCTGATGTGGACATAAATCGGAATCACACAATTTGCTGATAGTACTGTAACCCATTAAAATTAATGGCAGAGACAAGAAACATGCTTTGGATTGAGGCTGTCTTACCACTCTTTTTTCCCTGAAGTCAATGCCGACTGTGGTGATGAACTTGGGGTTGAACTTGTTGTCTGTGTATCTGTACAGGAATGTTGTCTTCCCCACACCAGAGTCTCCCAGGGCAAGGAGCTTTATCAGGTAGTCATAATCCCCATCAGTCATAGTGATCACGACCAATAGAACCCTGTACAAAATAGACACAGAAGTTAACCAGTGGTAGGCCGTCAGGACCTGCAAGGCCTTCTCTGCTGGCCTAAAAATATCTGAATCACAGACTAATGTTAATTAAATTTTGTCCACTAATTTTTATTAAATAATTCCAAAATGTCTTTCAGCTTCCTTTCATTGCTTTTCTCCTATTGCACTGCTTGTTTTCATATTTAAGCATTTAACCAATCACATTTCAGCCATCATTTGTTACCAGGGTCAGAAATCTACCTATACGCTTTCACAATCAGTTCTGCGGGCACTGAACATACAAATCAATGTCGATGAAAATGTTGCTTTAACCAATCAGAGTTTGAGTTGGCAACCCAAGGCCTGCTGGAGCGCGCTGGAAACATCTGTGTTTTCACTAACTATGATTGGCTAGTCACATGGGTGGCTAGTCACTAGCCAAACATAGTCAACCCAAAAGAGCTGAAAAAGAAGAAATGGATTTGGTTGCAGATATACTGTTAAAGCCATTTTCAATACGGGCTTTTCAAGAATAGATGGACATCATTAATAAAGGTTGGACAGTGCCGAAGCTAGCAAAAATAGCAAAGAATGTTTCAATTTTATGAGATTATCATTAATCCACACATTCATAGTAAAAATTAGAACAGTTTGACAGTATTTCTTAAGTTTAAGTCACAAGTTATTTCATGGCCAACGCCACCCTCTAGTGGACGTGTAGTAAATCACGCCATACTCGGAACTGGGGATTGATTCAGACGTAGCACTACTGAAGGCCAGGGGTTGACATGCCACTGATATTAACGTCCAGATCATTTTTGACCATGTTGGTTTTAAACAGGTTTACGGTGCGTCCGGATAGTATCCACCGTGTTTCCCCCTTTTGCACATTTTGTTGCCATTGCAACTTGATTGCAAAATTGAATACATTCCTTCCCACCGACCATTTTGAAAACAACACCTCTTGATGCTCAACTTGAAGAGAAATGAAAAATACTGCAAAATTCTGATAAAAACAGTGCAAATAAATTCACATTAAAATAGCATGAAATACACTTGAAACTGATCTGATCGTCTGGATGGCCCGATGTTGTGCAAACCTTTCAGCTGTGAGTTGTGCTAAACACTTGATTATTATGGGGCCGCTTGTTTATTCTTGTAAACAACAAAAAAAAAAAAACACACTGTCATTATTAGATGTTGAATGTAAAATTGAAAGTGAAAACATAATGTTATCAGTTTGGAAAAAGAAGTTGTGGACACAGACAATTTTTGGGGAAAAAGTCTACCATATTTACCGCTTTATAAGGTGGTTTGGAATATAAGTGAGAGTGTCATTGAATGGCCTCATTTAAAACTGTTTTCATATGTGGTGTGCGCTACAGTATAAGGCACATATAGGCGACAATCGTGGCTGTGCCAGTGTTATGTATTCATCAGATGACACTACACTAAAAGGAATACAATACAATACAGTTGTATTCATATTGAGCTTTCACAACCGCTACAGCTATTACTAGGCGCTTTACAGAACATCTAAAAGACTAAGTCCAAGAAATCAACATACTGAGCTGTATATCAGATTATTAGGCACATTGTTGGCCTTTCAGACAATTGAATGCATTTAGGCACGCCTTGCAGTGCAGAAAATACAATACCATAACTTAAAAAGGGAAACAGTAAAGTGTGTTGTATACTTTGCAGAGGCACTGTGTCATTTGAAAACAACACATATTAGTGGAAAAGTGAAATCCAAATAAATGAACAATGTCATATGATGTAAAGTATTGCAACAGAAAAGAGACCAAATTGTCTTCAAAGTCAAATCACATGGTCCTCGTTTGTACTGTATGAGCCAAAGCCAAAAGGAAGTCATGACTGATCTCTCGGATAACCATTAGATTGAAGAGGAATGTAGAGTATTTGGGCACATTCTTTTTTTCTGTTGATGGCCTCAAAGCTTTTGTTTTGGAAGACATTTAATTGAAGGCAATTTGGGTGTGTGTGTGTATGCGAAATAGCGGTGATGGTCAGTTACACAAGTAATTGATGGAATGATCAATCGTGCCAAAGATTCGTTTGTAAAGACAATACCAATCACCAATACCAAAGATTTCACCAATCAACAAGTAGCAGGTTTTAAACATTGAGAAACGCTTAATACATGCGTCAACGCTGCTTATTACGACGCCTACAGAAGAATGGAGGTTGTGCAGTCACATGCCGCCGTTAATATTTTAAAGCACTTGACAGCATGTGAACGTCATTTGTGATAGATAATGGTTTCAAAATATACATAAAAAACAATTACAAAGACATTTTTCCCATCTCAGTGCAGATGTCAAATTGACAGAATCAGCAGTCGTGAAAGCATACAGTATGATTAAAGCTTCCACATACAAATATTTTCTTACTAATACTACTTTGCAAATAAAAGAAACACAGTACAAGCAGATAGCAAGCAATAATGTGATGTGATGGCGTGTTGAATATGCCCTTTCCAACATCATGCAATGAAGCACGCCTACATACACACCATCTCCCACATCATAACCAAAATACAATATTTACAGACTATCAGAAACAATGCTGTGAGATTTGTTACACAGAGCTCATATTAGGAAAAAGTAGTCCCAAGAGCATGCTAACCGTCTCTCTCAATACAAGGAAGAACAAAACCTTAAAGCACCAGAGAGAGATTAAAAATGTATGAAGAATCAAGCACAATAGGGGAGACAGGAAACAATAAGAAATGTTAATGCTAAAATGGTGAGCAAATACGGCATGTAGCAAGGAGCTCGCGTAAAGCCCAAAACTATATTTTTGGTGCAGACTTACTGTCCCGTTGAAAAGAAGAAATAGATTAGCTACATTATGTTTTTGTGTCTAAAAACATGAATAAAATTAAAATGATGCGACAGGCCAGATCTCACACAAGGCTTTGAGTTTGACATGTGACATATTGTTGACAGTCGGAAAAAAAAAGTTGGGTTGAAACTCTAAGGTGCAATGTTGCTCTCATTCAACTCAATCATTCTGGAATCATCTTGACTTATTTTACAGATTAAAATGAAAAAAATATATTTACAGTTGACTCCCACTATTTGAGGAATATAGAGACCAGGCCGACTCACAAACAGCGAAAATCCACATACAACTGACACACAACGAAACACAAAAAAATGCTTAATTGGTCTGCCACTTGTATTGCCCATCAGGCAATGTTTCATTGACAGTTTACATTTGATTGACAAATGACCAGTCTTGCATGTCTTCCACCTTTGCCCCCCAAGCTGAATGGATCGGATGAGAAAACTGCATTTTCCACCTTAGTATGATGACATTACATATCCACGAGCCAGTTCGGTGTCAAAGACATAGACAGGTACAGCCACATTTGTTTTCTAATTGGTGAATAGTGATTGATTGCACAGGAAAAGGACAGCTGATATTTGTCGGAGAAACCTCCACTAAGTGCCCTCGACAGTCCAGATCATGTTAAACAAAGCAGACACCTGTTTAATTGTGTTCCTGCGCCGAGTAAGGTCTATGCCAAAGGCACTAAAACTCATCTCTTTCCAAATCATCAATAATTGCTAAAAGGAATGAAGACTGGCCCTTAATTATTTCGCCCAGGCCTCTTCTGGGGTTCCACAGCCATTTTAAACGTTGGCATATTTTAGCGCCACTTAACCAGGCACCGAGGCATTCATGATGTCAGAGCCTGCTGAGTCCTTCTGCTTCAGCAATCTGTAGCGTCGAGAGCAGAAGGCTTTCTTCACACTTCCAGACTGTTTTCAACAAAAGAATCAGTCATCAATGCGTTTTGGGAAAGTTATGTCGGTTCAAGGAGATAGTGGAATTGACATAGGGAAGGCTTGACGCATTGTGTCATTTGTGTGAATATTCTGCCCGGCCTCACAGTTGGTGACACATTTAACCATCTTTGCCATGCAATCCTTCACTGTACTACACCCTGAATGTCTCGACTAGATCAAAGGTTTAAATGAACAAGGAACCAAGTTGAGGGTTCAAGTCCAGACCGTGGTTGTGGCATAATATTGTTCCAAAGACTTGTGCCCATTGTGCAGATAGCAATTGCATATTTTATGACAGAGTTGCAAGTCTCAACCAGTTCCTTCAATCCCTTCTTAATCCCACAGCAGGACACAAACCAACAAACACCACAGACAGCTGCCACAGCTGGATGTGAAAGGTCAACGTGTATAATGGCGTTCCAGGAAGAGCAACCTCAAAATTGGTTGAAATTGATGATCAACAAATTGCATTTTAAAAAGTTTCAATAGAAATTTAAATGACTTGGGGGGGGGGCATTTTTCAGTGTGCAAATATAATCATTAAATGTCCTTGAGAGTTTTGAAAGGCGCTTATAAATGAAATGTATTATTATTATTACATTATTACCTTTCCGACAAAGCATCTAATTCTCTTAATCTCGATAAAATTCCGTGTTCAGGTTTTAATCAATGTCTATGAAATTAAGTCATTAACATTTTAAATATTTATGTGGTGGTCGATCGGCGACACCATAGACACGTTGACAAATATTCATTTTGCTCTTCTATATCATTAGCATTAGCAAAGGCCAACTTGATGTATGATAAATCAGCTATTGAAGTCGATGTTAAGCTGGGTGACATAAATAGCTGATGCAGATGTGAGATGACTTGTATAAGTGAAAAATTCAAAGTATTTTTGAAGTAACATGTTTGCTCGCTTATTCTTGTGGTACACCGCAGACATTCCGAAGTTGGACCAAAATGATGCAATGTGTTGAATATCGCCGCCAATTTGATATTGGAGCTGCCCAAACATCCTTCCAAAGGGTCGATAGTCTGAATCCACAACAAACAGAAGGATACGTGACAATTATCTTCTCGAGCCATTAGAGTAATCTGAGCATCTTTACGTTTGTCGGCATGGAAGACTCAGGGTTGATATCAGGCTAATTACCCACCCGTGCCGAACAGGAATTACTCACTAACACACTCAGGCCTCCAGTCAATCCGGCAGCTATTGACTTTTCTAACATTTACAAGCTTTAAAAGACACAATATGCTGCAGATGTGTTTTTCAGTCAAACCTGTTTCAAAGCATTCTTGTACTACTTTCTGCACAGGTGACTGTTCGGACTGACTGCTTTACATTGAACCATCCTGCCAGTCACCTTGAAACAATTCCGTCAAGACACTGTGCGCAATGCCAAAGGAATCCATAGGTTGCATCATTTTCTTTTTGAGGTAGTGTTTTTGGAATTCCTTAATATTTGTCTTTCTAGTGGCGAAAAACTAAATAAATTCTGTGGAAACACACAGATTTCTCATAGACACAATGTAACAACAACAGTTTAGCAGTGTTGGACTGGATATAATGACCTTTACTGAGACTAACTGCTGGGCATAACCATAATAGCTAACAAGTAATGAGACTCCAAACATCATCAATCCACTTAGAAAAAAAAACACATTGCAGACGAACAATAACTCTTCTGGTCAATATCCAACAGCATTGTTTTATTTGCTTCCTCCTTCTTTTGTTTGGCCAAAAACCATCACAAGTTGTAATGACAGCATTTATTTGATATTTTCTCCCCGTTCACCAAACAAATATTGTGCAAGTACCCCTTTGCCGCAGGGGAAATGGTGATTATATCAACTAAATCAATAATGCATGCTTTGGTGTTTTGTGGTATGCTCTGGTAGTCGTATAAACATCAACTAGATATGGAGAGCACGCCACTTGTGCAGGGTAATGGGGAGATGTGTGTGTATATACGTACACACACATACATATCTATATCTGTCTATCCGTCTATCGATCCATGTCCCTTATCTATCTGTTTACAGTATCTATCCGTCAATGGATCCGTTGATTGATCGTTCTGTATAACAGTCTATCGATCTGTGTATTTATCAATCCGTCTATTGATCGATCCATCAATCGATTGATCCATCTATCCATCGATCGATAGATATTTTAGCTATAGATATATATATCTGTGTGTATGTGTGTGTCGAATGTGTGTGTGTGTGTATATACACCTCTATACATAATATAATAATACATTTTATTTATAAAGGGTCTTTAAAAACTGTCAAGGACACTTTACTTTCACAGGATATTTTTTCTGCGGTTGAGCAGCGGCAGCCACACGCGCCAGCGTTCACTCAACCCAGAAGTAACATAAAGTAAAAATAAATAAATAAATAACAAATAATAATAATAATAATGTATTGTATGTTACACATTGTTATCCTGTGACTGCAACGTGACCTTGAGAGTTTTGAAAGGAGATTATAAATGACATGTATTATTATTATTATTATTATTATTATTATTATTGTTGATGTTAGGGAACAAAATCATTTCAGGCATGCTACTTGTTACAGAATGCTGATTATGATGCATGAATTTTCCCTCCAAGAGGACAGTTTATGATTCTGTCCAATCTGTTTACAGTGATTTGATTCTGTCAGTGGTGTGGGAAGGGCAATGCATTAAATGTAAAAGGTGTTTCTGATACTTGAGTGACCTCGTGTCGGAACAAGAGAGAGGAAGTACTGTGCGTTATTCATCTCGGTCGCATACCATTTGGTTTTATGCCTTTTTAAGGGATCATTTTGTCTGGGATCTGACTAGTTTGAACAAGTGTTCAAGAATAAATACACTGGTGTAAATTGAAAGACATACAAAGAGCACACCACATATTTTAGAGTGAGATGTAACAAACCGACACAATGTGTTAACAATAATGCGAGCTGAGCCTTCACAGTGATGCAAAATGGACACTTAAAGAAAACAGAAAGCGTTTTCCAGGACATTCTACGCTCCACATCACTTGATCACGAGGTGGAGCTGGATACAACGTTCATCACCAGCCCCAGAGGTCTGGTCCATACATGTTTTGTACAAAAAAGGCAAACAGCCTATCAGCAGTTTTCAAAGAAAAGGGTGTGATCAGATTCCATGGGTGCACATAAACACAAACACACACACGCGCACACACACTTACATTTCCCTGCACAAACAACCAAGTTGTATCTGATGTCTTTCCGACTCCTTTTCGACAACCACCCTTCCCCCTGCGTTTATCGAGTGGCCTGTCACATGCATCCATCTCTGTGGCTTCGAGGCTTGACTTACCGCTCAGTTGGTACTCAGCTGATTCAACGGTGTCGGGTCCTGGAGGGGGAAAGGAGGCGTCAGGGAGCAGCTGACCAGCAGCCTCACATCGACACACACACCAGCTAACTGTTTGCCTACCATTCAGCTGGAGGCAGACGAGGACGAGGAACTTTAACAGACACTCCCACCCCCGACCACAAGCAACACCACCAAGTTATCTGATCAGCTGACTGGCTGCTAGGCTTCAGGGAAGGATGGATAACTTGGTTCAGGCGACCAACCAACTTGCTGTAGCTGTCGTGGTAGTTAAATTGCTCATAAATGAGCAGATAAAGGGGTGCCACCAACCAGCTGAATTGAGAAGAAAAATACTAATGGGACATATACTACTTTTCAACAGGCGAAGGATAGCGAGCAACTGCAGTGACTAAACCATAACCTGAGTAATATAAACTTCTCTACCGAGTCGCCTTGATGGACAACTTATTTTGTCGACATGTTTACCCTTGATGTGTGTCATCCTGCTAGCTCACCATTTTATTAGCTTGTTTTTTAGGTTTGTTTTACCTACTGAGTTTGAGTCGTCTGAATGTTTCTCTTTCAGCTTCCTCCTTCTTCCTTTCTTCCTCCTTTGCTTTTGTTTCTTTTTTCTGTCTAACTCTACCACTGCTGTGCTGTGTAATTAGAGGGTGGGGCTAGCATATGGTAAACTAGCTCTAGTCGTGGACCCACAGACACTCTGGTGCACATAATGATTTGAAGCAAGTGCAGCAATGAGGAGCCTCAGGTTATGCAGGTGAAGTAGCAAAGCAGGAAATAAAAAAAGACCTGAAATGTGACTGCGCACGATAACACTTGAAAGGAGGAAATACATTATGCCTTCGTTATGCAAGTCGACTCACATATTTCTCAAATAACAGCAACAAATAAACATTAGTCCATAATAATATGTGTGTCCAGATTGCTCATTCTCCCATGTATTACAATTCAGAATTAGTTGGATGATATTTCCAAGGGAATAAAGCAGTTTATCGACCTAATTAAATTTACTAAACATGCATGTTGTTCCGGTTATTACGGGTCGGTCAGAATAGTGCTTGGTACTCTCCGTTCTACGCTGGAGATCTTAGAGGGTCATGCACATCGACATCTGTTAACTTAAGATCAATAATGCAATTACATTGTTTATCTTGGTTCCAATCTCCCAAGCGGTCACACCGAATGTAAAAGGGTAGATGGACGTGAAGGTAAATACATGATAACCGATCGGGGTGTTCTTGTTTTGACCAGTGGTCCACGAACTTTTTTGTTTACTTACTCATGTGAAGGGCAAACTGTTTCATATACACATCTGAAATAACAAATTCACTCCAATTATCTGAATTGTACCTTTTCATTTATAATACGAAGGAATTACATTTTTGAGTCGGTATATAGTAAAAAGCAGAGGTGTTAAAGCCGAGGCCCAGGGGCCAAATCCGGCCCATTACACCATTTTATTCGGCCAGCGAAAGCAAATCAGACATTTCAATTGCCACGATGTTTACTTAAGTCTGGACCAAATTTTCAAATTGCTGTGTGCTAATCACAATAACATTCATTATTCTTGACTTCAGATTTGAGAAATACTGGATGTAACATGTGGGGGAAATGAACCTTTCTAGTGGTTTCCCCAAATTCATAACGGCCCTCAAGAGGAAACTGTAATTACAATGTGGCCCGTGGCAAAAAATGAGTTTGACACCCCTGGCAGGGTGACACTATACTATATGAAATATAGTATAGTATCACTCTGCCACGTGGCCACATAAGCAATAATGACATCATGCAAACTAATGGATAGTTCCCCGTATCGTTTTGTTCCGCATGATATGTTGAAGAATGATACATGCTATGGACATCAAAAAGCCACTGGGGCAAATATTAAAGATACAAAGAACACCTGCACACACCACATTTTCATACTAAAAGTTCTCTCCTTTTGAGGGACAAAGTTTGAACCTAGCAATTCAGGGAAACAGGTGCGGTAAACTGTAGCTAACTATAGTAAGGAAGCCGTTGCAATCCCTCACCTCCCATTGGTGGAATATGAAAAGATCAATAAGGCTCACAACGACATGCTAACCATGCTAAGATTTGAACATCAACCAAACATTTTCTAACGACAGGACGTAAGTCACAATTTCCAGTCGAATGGAAAAGGCCTTGTATGGGACTGACCACAGATGCACATTTTAAATGGAAATAAGATCACAGGAAGGTGAAAAGATGACAAGTATGCACGCGTGCACCCACAAACACGCACACACACACCAAATATCAGATTATGGTTCACTGGCCATCCAAAAGTAATTGGTGCTGTCCTTTTTTGGCGGCCGTATGAGAATGGTGCTAATGCTATGCAGGGTTCTATGTAGGGGAAACTTGAAGGTAACCAACCGTCTTCCACTACAAAGGTTAATGATACACGACAGCACAATTTGTAAAGTACACAAATAATTGACTCTCATTGTGTAAAAACAAAAACAAGGACAACAAAGGCGCAAAATAAAAAGTACTACAACTTTGGTCACATGCTCTCTTACTGGTGTTTTGGTTTTAAACATTTTTTAGTAGGTCTATATGGTGACTCTGCTGCACCAATTAACACAATATTGCAAAACATTTGGGGGTTTATGAAAGATATTCTTTCAGAAGCTATCATCCATTCAAGGTACTCACCAAGGGATTTGCAATTTTCTATAATGCATGGCTGCTAGCATGCTAGCTATCTTGCTAGATCAGCAGACTGGCCACAATGCACTTATATAACCAGTGCCCGTTTTTGCCATTAAGATACACAGACCTTAAGACATTGCTTCTCAAGCAATCCGACTAAATCTTGCACCACAACATTTTCAGGAGACAGATGAACTTTATGCATACATTCCAATCAGACAATGGAAGGAGTTAGAAAAGATTGCAATCCTAATTTTGAAACATTATTACCAGCTGAATCATCAGGACCTCTTGTTGACGACAGGCAACACTTGCCCCACATAAGCAACTCAACGAACCCAATGTCAAGTCCGGCCTGCACAATGGAGATCAGTGAGGTGCACTTGCTGATCATCATGTTCTTGTCCGTCCAAAATGAAGTCAGCGGACCAAGAGGGATGGTTAACGCTGATGGAATTAGATAGTGGGTGAAATATATGCTGCCCTAAACATATTATTGAGTGATGATCGAAGAGCGATAAAAATGTCCTCACTCTTAAAGAAGACCACAGGTCTCTTCATAATAACAAGCAGCCTGACGGTTGACACTTTATTGCAATGTCTGGAAAATGGTTAAAGACGTAAAACGTAGCTTGTTAAAAGGCACAATCTTTTCCATTTATCATGCCAAGTGCAACATTCACATCACCTTAGTGTGTAGGCCTGTACGATCTGAGTTTCTTCTCGTGCCACCAGATTTAATTGAGTTTCTTGCCTCCTGACCTAAAAATTACACGCACAATGCAGATACTATCAAGACATCTTCCAGCGAAAGCATCTAAAAGATGTTGTGAAAAAAGGACCAAAGAAGTGATGATGCATCAACAGTGTTAAAGATGTATGAATCTCCGGCCTCCTGTGGATTGTGTGCATGACGGGGAACAATGATCACCCTGGGTGGCTTCTTTTAGACTTTACGACCCAAAATCAGGGCTGTTTCGAGTCATGTTCCTTTTATTTAATTCCACACATCGCATTTTTCTCATCTTGACGGTGTTTATCAAATTTTGTGTCTGTTTTTGTTGATTTGGGGCTTCTGACTTCTGTTTATTTCACGGTGGATATTTTTTGGATCATGACAGTTGAGAGTTGAGCCGTTACATTTTGCTGAAATGTCAATATGTTGGATATTGCAGATCAAAATTATGAGGAAAAAGGGATTATATAATGAAACCGCTGCATTTGAAGTTTGGACATTGGCTTTTTATTTTCAGGACCTTCTCATTTTATTGTGCTAATGTGCACACAGGGCAATTTCCATACCTTCCATCCATTTTCAATACAAGCCTATCCTGAACAGGGTCATATGGGGAATTGCCGGGGCCAATCCCAGCTGTCATTGGGCAGAAAATAGACTTCATGCTGAACTGGTCGCCACCTTGTTTCCCTTAAGGTGTTCTTGGAAGAAACTGAAATAGGGTGTCAGAACCAAGATCCATCCATTTTCTAGCATGCCCAGTCACCCTCACACAGTCAAAGAGACGAAACTGAACACACAGAGGCTGATCGGACGTCATCGGATGATCAACTTTACCCTGTGTGGACAAAAGATGAACACCTTTCTTATGACAAATGCAGAGCTCCAAACTTTATCTGCACGTGATTAAATGTTTTTGGGGGGCCTTAGTGTAATCACTAGGACTGTGTTTTGGGCAAGAGCCTCCGGAATACATGCATGTTGTTCCTTGTGTAAATCAGAAACCTCTGAAAGATGTTAGTCATCAATCATGTGAACTCATGAATCAGCATTGTGAGTGTTTAGCTATATTCGCAGTATGAATTTTATTTGACCATCTGAAACAATTGACATAATCTCATCAATCTAATTAGCAATGCAGATACACCTGAGAAGCACCTGAGAAGATATAGCTGATGCATGTGCCGTATGGGCAGCGTAACTGTGAAGAATTTCAGCGGGTAAATGAGTAACCCGCAGTGTGTGTGAATGCACACTGGCAGTGGGTCTTTTCCCAGCACTTTGCATTTGCAAAGACATAGACAAAAATAACATTAAAAAAACAAAAACAAATCTAATTCAAATTCCAAGATGAGACCACGTAAAGAAAATGTACCCAATATGAATACGCGGAACAGTCATTTGGAGATGTCTTTTGGAGATGTTGTCTTTTGTGGAGTATTAAATTCATTTTGGTTGTTGCATTTTTGGAAGTAAATGAACACCATCACGTGAGTCAGTGTTTGTGTTGTTTTGTAGTGTAATGGGAATCGTGACAACTGATATATTCATACCACAAAAAAAAAAACAAATAAAAAAGGGTATGTAATAGTCACACTGCTCAACATTTACCGGTAAGATTTGAAAAGCGCTTAAACTGGAATGTATTATTATTATTATAAGTTATGAGTTCAGAATACCCATAGAAAATGCATGCTTGTCCACGTGAATATGTTCATTTAAATGGTGACAGTTTCCAACCAGCAGTAACTTCTGTGATTTGCCCGTGACCACAGCTCAAGACAAACAGCATATTTGCTGTCTACCTCCTTTTAGAGTTTTAAGTGCAGTCGGAGTGAGTGCGGCTGCATCGTGACCAGGAACTCTCTGCACTTGTAAAACAACTCCACACTTCTCCACCTACTTATTTTGGATGCCTTCTTCACCTTCTGTCCTTTCAGTCATTCTGTCTCTGTCACCAGGCAACGAGCCTTTTTTCATCTTCTTTCTGTCTCATCTTGGTGACTGTTTTTTTACATTACTCCACACGCTTTTTTTACACATACACATCATTTACACCTGCATCTCAACATTTTTTTAAAGCTTGACATGAAAGCTTTCACATGCACTATATACACAATGTACACTATATGCAATATATACCGGTGTGTGTGTGTGTGTGTGTGTGTGTGTGTGTGTATATATAAAATCCCCCCCCCCCCCCATGGGTGGTATCTGTCCCCCATTTTTAGCTCGGGTCCTCTACCAGAGGCCAGGAAGCTTGACGGTTCTGCGCAGTATCCGTGCTGTTCCCACCACTGCTCTTTTCTGGAGAGAGATATCCGATGTGGTTCCCGGGATCTGTTGCAACCACTCGCCGAGTTTGGGGGTCATTGCCCCGAGTGCTCCGACCGCCACAGGCACGACTGTCACCTTTACCTTCCAGGCTCTCTCCAGCTCCTCTCTGAGCCCTTGGTATTTCTCGATTTTCTCACGTTCCTTCTTTCTGATGTTTCCATCACTTGGGACCGCTACATCCACGACAACGGCTTTCCTTTCCCCTTTATCTATGACCACAATATCTGGTTGGTTGGCCATTACCATCTTGTCAGTCTGTATCAGGATGTCCCACAGGATCTTTGCTCGGTCATTCTCCACCACCTTGGGAGGTGTTTCCCATTTTGACCTTGGGGTTTCCAGTCCATACTCCGCACAGATGTTTCGGTAGACTATGCCAGCCACCTGGTTATGGCGCTCCATGTAGGCTTTCCCTGCCAGCATCTCACACCCTGCAGTTATGTGTTGGATTGTCTCAGGTGCCTCTTTGCACAATCTACACATTGGGTCTTGCCTGGTGTGGTATATCCGTGCCTCTATGGCTCTGGTGTTCAGGGCCTGCTCTTGAGCAGCTAGGATGAATGCCTCTGTGCTGTCCTTTAGGCCAGCCCTCTCTAGCCACTGATAGGACTTCTTAAGATCAGCCACTTCAGTTATGGTTTGGTGGTACATCCTGTGTAGGGGCTTTTCCTCCCATGATTGTCCCTCTTCGCACCTCATCCCCTGTTACCCATTGTCTGAGACATGCTCTGAGTACATCATCCCTTGGAGCATTATCTTTGATGTATTCATTGAGCTTGGATGTTTCATCCTGGACAGTGGCTCTCACACTCACTAGTCCCCGGCCTCCTTCCTTACGGCTTGTGTACAGTCTCAGGGTGCTGGACTTGGGATGGAACCCTCCATGCATGGTGAGGAGTTTTCGGGTCTTAACATCCGTGGTCTGAATCTCTTCCTTTGGCCACCTTATTATTCCTGCAGGGTATCTGATCACTGGCAGGCATAGCTGTTTATTGCCTGGGTTTTGTTCTTGCCATTGAGCTGGCTTCTTAGGACTTGCCTCACCTGCTGGAGGTATTTGGTCGTAGCCGCTTTCCTTGTTGCTAGTTCGAGGTTGCCATTGGCCTGTGATATACCGAGGTACTTGTAGCTGTTTTAGATGTCTGCTATTGTTCCTTCAGTGTGGATTACCTTGCCCCTCGTAGTCACCATCCGACTACCACCACCAGCCCGATGTCACTGCTGTAGATCCTGGTTGTGTGGATCAGGGAGTCTATATATATATATATATATATATATATATATATATATATATATACACACAATTAGCGCTTTGACAATAATTTTAATTGAGTTTGACTTGCAAAAATACACTTAAAGATACCGAAAGGAATCAAACCCACATTACAAATGGTTGACCACCAGATGCGGTATGGCGATCGAATGGAACAATAAAGAGGTAAAACTATCCCCAAAAAAGGGCTGCCATTGTGATTTAGGCCCGTTACTTGAACAACGCCCTGCTTAACGTTGGAGACAAACAGCTTGTATCTCCAGCACGATACCCACAGATAAGAGCGTTCTATAGATCAACATGCTGCCTTAGTCATTAAAACGGTACCACTTCATAAGAGGTGCCCCTCCACGAGAAGTCGTAATCATGGTGCTTTATGACTGAAGATAAAAAGTGGCAGCTGGTGGGGAAGAAAATGTACTTCCAAGCATCAGTGAAAGCCCCAATATTGATCTGCAAGTATTTTCACTCCCCTCAAATTCATGTCCAGATTTATTTATTTCCCGTTCTTTTTGCCGAGCTTTTTTTTCAAAATCCAATGTCATCTACTTATTGATAATTGTATGAGTTTAGATCAAGACGATGGCGAGGAAAAACGGATTGAGGAACAATATAATTATAATACTAATAATAATACTGTATAATTATATATAATATAATTATACAGCAAGTCCTGAAGAATGAATGTCTCTCCGTGTCTTTGTTTTGTCATATTGTCTCTATGCTGTCATATTATTTGTTATTTAGTTTTTTTTGTTCTTTTGACTTCAAGACGGCGCCCCGAGAGTGGCTGCCTTTCCAGCAGCTCATGTATTTTGTTTTTCTACTTTCATTCCTTTCATCACTTTGCTGCTGTGAAATGTAAATTTCTCCACTGTGAGACTAATAAAGGCAAATCCAATCCAATCCAATAATAGCTGTGCTTCCTGTATTGCTGGCTGGCTGTCGAGTTGTGTGTCCTTTATGGTTTATTTTATGGATATGAGCTCCATACATGGACATGCGTTCTGTTTTAGCATACCACCAAAGAATTATGGATCCCAACAATTCTTCCAGGCGAGTTAAAAAAAATGCAACAAGTAGATGCAACAAATTGGGAAGAAAAGAGAAGCCAATGGGCTAAATTTCCTATAAGGTAAACTAACACAGTTAATAAATTCAGATTGGTGTCATTGATGAGTTCCCCTGGTGCAGTAATTAAAAGGCACATACAAGTAATTTTTTTGGGACGGGTGGGCAAGAGCCGTCCATCTCAAAAAGTAGACCTGCACTTAATAGCAGCCGAATCACATTTCCACTTTCAGAACAAGAAAAAAAGTGTTTTAAGATGACCATTTTTCAAACAGTTACTTGGGAATTATTCGTGTGATGTCTTCATATGTCCACCATAGAGGACAACATAGAAGAAACAATTTTGGCCATGAAAAATGAATGAGCTTTATTCACTACACTGTTTTGCAGAATTAATTGGATGCAAGCTAGAAATTAGCAAAAACAAACCATGTGAACAGTAGTGATTTTACATTGATTATCTCCTACAATGCACTGCAGCACAAAACACCCAGGTGAGGAGGTAAAGGTTAAATCAGTTCAATGTTGCAGATATAAAAAACTATTGCCACACCTTGGATTTCGAATCAAGCACAGCTACTTATGTTTTTCATGGCAGAGAATCCTATTTAAAACAACGAAATGCTCCCGAAGTGTTTGTTCCAAGTCTTGCTTTGCAGACCATTTTTGTTAAAACCAGAAAGCCTCAAGCCCCAACTGTTGATCCACAATTCACAATCTCATGCCATTCAGCAGAGGTTGGACAAAAAATGATTTCCATGTAACATTTTTAAATGTATTGTATCATTTGTTGAATTTCTGAAAAACCAAACTGAACTGCAAAGACAAAAACCATGCTCGAAGGTCCATAGTCCTGTCAAGACACACATTTGCCATCTCTGTTGTTTTTAGAACAACGGTTCTTTGCGTAGCGACTTAACGTAGATAAATAAGAAAAACACTGTCTTTGAGACGGTGCATAGCCGCTGTTACACTCCACAACTGAGCCTCAAGCAGCCCTGCGCCTGCCGGGTTATGACTCATCGCCCGCCGCTTGCCTTCCACTAATGCTCGAAGCCCCAAGTAACACGGAAACGCTCCAGTTTGCAGCCTCTCGGTCAACGCTGTGAGGGCGTGTGAGTCGCTGCAAAGACGCTGCGTCGCGTGTTCATACCTTTGACGTTATCGGAACAAACTCAGATCTCCCTCGCAGGTGGGTGCTGCTCTCTGTCCAGTTTGTCTCCTCTTCCTCCACCCCCAAGACGTCGCATCGCTCCTACGGTCCTTATTGAGAGGGAAATTCCGTACTCAGAGCGACCGAGATGCACAGAAGTCGCTTTTAAGTGTTTACTGAAAGACGTACTAACAAGTGGATTTGAGAATTATGGAGGAAGCTCGGTTTTCCGAGGGTGGAGGTTGACGTTTATGTTGCATTCAGTGACACCTCGGAAATTCGACACTTATATCCCTCTGTTGTTTAGTAGCAAGCTATTCATGAAGACAATTGCTGTCCGGATAACAATAAATACGATCTGAAATAAATTTAGTTCACATTCACCTTAAAGATCATTCAACAATCCCACATATTTGAGAGTGTCACTCCAGATTGAGCTGAGATGTTTTCCCATGAAATGTGTATTATAATTAATTATATTAATAATAATATGGTTGTATGTTTTTCGTGTGTATCTAGCGAATCAACAGGCGCAATTAATATTTTACTGCGTAAACAATTTTGACATAAATATCCAATTTGTTTCCGCTCCATTTCAGCGGAGTTGCCATTGGTCAGTTGCTTAAATAACGTCCAGGGTCCTAGCGCTTGCCATAATATTTATTCCAATGCTGTATTCCACAGGTGCTGACAAGCACTGTGGTAGTGTCTTAAGTTTGACGAGGGGGAACATGTAATTGAATTGTTGCTGTGTTCATTCTATTTAAGACCAATTGGTACTTATGTCTCACAGTCCAGAGTTGTAGGATTTCATTCCGGGTCCAGATTTTTTTTTGTGCGGAATTTGATTGTTCTTCCCCACTGAGGTCATGTCTCGGGACTTGGCGGAAAAAAACGAAACACTCGAAATCTCCCCCAGTATGTTATGATACAATGAGTGCGGAGTATTTTCTATGTTTTCCGTACGATTGTCCAAACTCAATATGTGCGGAAATATTGTTACTTTCTTTGTGTCGGAATCATTTACTGAACGTTGCACCAACTCGGACCGTTTTAACTCAAGCGCAAGAAAACACGGAAGTAAATACCGAACGGTTTTCTGCTGATGCTTTCAACGTCTTTTCGTTTAAAAACGAATTGAATAAAGAAAGAGAATGGCGATCAGTGCAGTTCATCTGGAGTCTGATGCATTTCTGGTGTGTATGAATCACGCTTTGAGCACGGAGAAAGAAGAAGTGATGGGTCTGTGTATTGGAGAGGTAGAAGTCACCCGAATCGTCCACATCCACTCCGTCATCATCCTCCGTCGCTCGGACAAGAGAAAAGACCGTGTGGAGATCTCCCCAGAGCAGCTGTCTGCAGCTTCCACAGAGGCCGAGAGGTTGGCTGACACGACGGGCAGACCGATGCGGGTTGTGGGCTGGTACCACTCTCATCCGCACATCACCGTGTGGCCTTCGCACGTTGACGTCCGGACTCAGGCCATGTACCAAATGCTGGATCAGGGTTTCGTGGGCCTCATCTTCTCATGCTTCATCGAGGACAAAAACACAAAGACGGGCCGCGTCCTTTACACCTGCTTCCAGTCGGCCCAGGTCCAAAAGGGTTCCGATTACGAGCGTGTGGAAATCCCAATCCACGTAATCCCCCGCCAGGCTATTGGTAAATTGTGCCTGGAGTCAGCTGTGGAGCTTCCTCGGATTCTATGTCAGGAGGAGCAGGATACATACCGCAAGATCCACAGCTTGGCCCACCTGGACCCGGTCACCAAGATCCACAACGGATCTGTCTTCACCAAGAACCTGTGCAGCCAGATGTCAGCGGTGAGCGGACCGCTACTGCAGTGGCTTGAGGATCGTCTGGAGCAGAATAAGCAGAGCATTGTGGAGCTGCAGCGGGAGAAGGAGAGGCTGACACAGGAGTTGAGTGCCCTCTGAGTGGGGGAGGAAATATGGGCACTTGGTTACTTTCTGTTCCTCTTTTACCGTATCATCTAGGTGGGCAACGAAACATTTACCTCACTTCAACGTCCACAGCTGTCACATGTGCATTTAGATGCTATTGGGAGTTACATGTTCAAAACCACAATATCTTAGTGGTCATTGATGAAGTTCTGCTATATACATTGTTTGCTCTCAGCGCAAGGCAAAAAAAAAAAAAAAAAAGAAGACCAAGCGATGGCTTGTCACTTGAAAACTCATGAATTGGAGCATGGGCGATTCAAGGTTTTTGTATTATTTGCATTCAGTTAGTGCTCCCTATGTTTGAGATTTTATTCAATGTCATATTAGTACTCTGAGTTACCCATGGACAACCATATGATTTGTTCTCACTGGTCATACATTGAAGCACTCATAAAATCACACTCATAAATCACACACACTCATAAAATGACTGCCTCACTAATTAGTGTCCCAAGATGTTCTTGTGTGAAGAAATGTCATTTAGCATACAAGTACTCTTCATCTCTGATTATGATATCTGCAGAAACGGTTCAATTTTGTTGCATTATTTGGCAGTCTGACTGCCCATTTTGCCCTTCGCGGGTTAGTTTTGGTAATACAGAATATTGCTGGTGGACATCTTTTTGTGTAGTGTGCTGTGTTGGTTCACCTGAGCGCACCACACAATTTAAGAGCAGTGAGGCTTGCAAGTGTTTGTTTTTTTCTTCTTTTATGGTCATTTGCAGGGTCTCAGTATATAAAAGCATTTTAAAAATCAAGATATTAAGCATCGGTGTGTGTGTTTGTGCGTGTGCGCGCGCGCGTGCGTGCGTGTGTGTGTGTGTGTGTGTGTGTGTGTGAGAGAGAGAGAGAGAGAGAGAGAGAGAGAGAGAGAGAGAGAGAGAGAGAGAGAGAGAGAGAGAGAGAGAGAGAGAGAGAGAGAGAGAGAGAGAGAGAGAGAGAGAGAGAGAGAGAGAGAGAGAGAGAGAGAGAGAGAGAGAGAGAGAGAGAGAGAGAGAGAGAGAGAGAGAGAGAGAGACTCACTTGTGGTCTAACAGAGCCTATCTAACCTAGCCATAACTAAATAAGCATCATATATGACAGGACTTTGGATAAATGGACGAGCCTTTGTGAAATGTGCACAAAACAATTGGATTTATATCATATTTGTTTTGATCTGTTGTACCCCGTATTTCTGTGCACCATATCAAATCCAAAAGAACCTGTTCTGGAAAAGTTACATTTTTTTTAGACATTAAAAGGAAAGTAAATGCCTGTAATAACTAAGCATAAAATCAGAGCTGTTTCAGATCAAAAGATGAATGTGAGACAAATATCTGGCTTTTTTGGGATATTTTCATCAAGAGGGCACCTTTTGTTTCAATGCACCCACTTTTCAAATGAGGAAAATGATTAGAATTGACATGATTAAATTGACATAAACTGACACACATTTATCCTCATGCAGCAACCCACTGATTCCCTAGGCAAATGAAATGCTTTTCTAACACAAGAAAGAGGGGAACGCATCAATCACCTTAATAATATAAAGGTTTTCAGAGCCTGACAAGCCTCAGAAACAACCAAGAATCGAAAAAGGCTGCAGTCAAGGTCTGGGAAAGCATACTTGTACATCCATCCACTTGTGTACCACTTTCTCATTACAACGGACATTGGACAAGAGGCTTAGTCCTGCAACCCTGGAATGAATTCTAACCAATCACAAACTGGAAAAAAGTAATTTGCACAAGATTAAAATGTGCTTGACTGTTGTATTTTTGTCTACCTCTTTTCAAACATTTCAAGCAAATAGGTGGCTAAAGAATTTGCCCAAATATTTAGTACTGCTTTATTAACCCCGAAAATTAAATTGTCTCTGAACAATGTTAAAATAAAAGTCAAAATGAGCTCGCCATTCATTTGTAGAATAATGTTCTTCTAAATATAAATAACACAGGTCATGTCGTTTCTTTTGTCGACTGGTGAGTAGTAGCCCGAGGTAGTGATTTGCTTTGAACAGCAAGCCCAATGGAAAAGTATGACCAAGTGAATTCCATTCTTAGTCAATAAGATCACTTTCAGTCGTGTCCTCTTCCATACTACCGGGTATAAGTTTTCCTCGTTTTCTGCTGCGTTTATGAACTGTGGGAGTGGACAGAGGAGGGAGCGGTGGTAGATGAGCATGGCCAGTGGAAAGCATGTGTCCTCCAGTAGGTCCAAGCTGGTTGATCTCGTTGGATAGTTTCTCGATCTGCTCAGCTTGCTTTCTCACCAGTTCCTGAAGACTCCAGATCTGCTCTTTATCTGCTCGCCTGCTGCAGGCCTGAAGTTGCTTGCCCTGAGTACACACACATACAGGTGTGTAAAAGTGATTGACAACTTTGTCAGACGAGTACAGGTTTGATTGCAGCGAAATGGTGGATATTAGTAACACATCTTGGGAAAGCCATAAATTGACTAAAAATTTACAGAAACAGCTAAAACTCTGGTGAATGGTCTTCCGTAAACTGAGTAATGTGTGGTTGTAATTTGAAATAACTCAATACTGTAGTCAATTTCCCCACCACTACCCTCTAGTGGTAAACTAAAGAATCACCGCATGAGTAGTTTTATTTAATTTTTAAATCATGATAATAATAATACATTTTATTTATAAGCCACTTTCAAAACTCTCAAGGACACTTTAAAGCCACATATTTCTTTTCTGCAGGTGAGCCAATTAGGTATAAGCTTGATACATTTCTATTTATTCTTCAACATTTCAATTTCAAATTCTCAACAGTACATTTCAACCAAATCATGTTTTTCAAGCTCACTTCCAGAGTGTTCATGTTGAACTGTGCATTCTAATGGCCTTCATTAGTATTAATGTAAATGTTTTTTTAGGAAGATAACCCTGAAATCATTTTTGATGAAAACTTAGACCTACTATGTGGCTGTATTTCAAAGTCGGTAAGGGAGGTGGGGAGCATTTGAGGTGTCTACTAGGTGGGGGTAATAAAAATAAATAAACAAAATTGAAATATAATTACAATTTTCTTTTGTCTTGTGTAAAGTTTCATCTCCAGCTCCTTCTTTTGTTCAAAAAGACTATTCAAGCAGAGGAGACGCTCTGAGTTGCTCCTTGTTACCGCAATGAGAGCCCCACGTGATTTTTCCACTTTCCTCTAGATGTCACGCACACAAAGAAAATCAAAATGTTAAAATGTATCAAATAAAGACGCACATGTGAAAAGTTTAGCTTACATCCCATTGTTGGATTTCTTTGGCATTAGCAAGGTCACGAAACATTTTTTCCTGCTTCATCTCGGCAACCGATTTGTTGACACACAGGGTTTGCAGAACCTCCATATCTACTTCCCTTCCAAACCTTGTCATCATCAGTTGATGGCACAGTTTCTCCATCGCTGCAACAAATGATAAACAAAATCAAGTACTTTTTTTCTGTCATTTGGTGCTGTTGTCCTTCCAGATGTTTTGGGTCTTACACTGGATTTCATTGCTCATATCCTTGCGTTCCTTAATGAGCCTAATATGCTGCTGACGGGCCTGACGGTACACATCTGTCTGCTGATTTTTCTCCACCTCCAACTCGCTCACTCGCTCCTGCAGGCGTTGAAGCTCCATCCGAGTGAGCACCAATGCCGGGCTGAGGTCCGAAGGCACTTGGCCGGCGATATCAATCTCGATCTGGAAATCCGCAGGGCAACATCAGTCGAAGAACATAGCCATATATCGCCGAAACAAATAAATAGATCAAGGAAAGTTTTTTTTTTTTTCACCTGGTGCAGCCGAAGAGGAACTACAACATCCAGTTGGTTCATTTTCTGCTGTTTCTCTCTGTTGACTTCCTCCAAATCATCCTCTGCTGCCTTAAGGCTGATTTTCACAGATTTCATCTGCAAGGCCAAAGCAAAATGAGTTAAGAAAAAAATGTAGAAACCACAGTTGCAATTAGCGTATTTTCTGGTGTATAAGTCGCACCCCAAAGCCTTCATTTTCAAAAGATGACCCTGTGCATTATATGCAAGTGCTCCTTATATCCATCCATCCATTATCTGTAACGCTTTGTCCTCATTAGAGTCTCGGGTGGTGCTGCAGCCTATCCCACTTGTCTTCGGGCACTAGGCGGGGGACACCCTCAATTGGTTCACAGGGCACACCGAGTTAAACAACAATTCACTCTCACACTCACACCTAGAGAAAATTTAGAGTGTTCAATCAGCCTGCCACGCATGTTTTTGGAACGTGTGAGGAAACCGGAGGACCCGGAGAAAATCCACGTGGCCCCTGTAAGAACATGCAAACTCCACACAGGGAGGACGGATTGGGTCTTGAACTCCCGGCCTTTGCACTATGAAGTCGGCGTGCTAACTACTCGACTACCGGGCCACCCTCCTTTTATGTGAAGTAATATTGAGCCACAACAGGTCTCGCAACTACTGTCACCAGCCCCCGACTCCATTACCCTATGAAAAGGTAGTGCGTAACCCCAGCCTCGACTGTAGCGCTTTTTATAGTGTTGCGTGCCTTATATTTCTTATATAATTTATTTGGAAAACTTTTGTTCATTCATTGAAGGTGCTCCTCATAGTCCGGTGCATCTTATATTTGAAAAAAGTTTGAAAATTCACCATTCCTTGGGGGCCTCATACTTCGGTGCGTCTTATAAACTGGAAAATACAGTACATGGTAATGTCAGGTACATTTTCTGAAATGTTGTGGGGAAAACAGACAATAAAGTTCCCGTGATTTTCAGATTCACTTTGTCAATGATAATTTTCACGTTACTTCCTGGGAAGAAACTTGAAGGTGAGTATGCGTCGATCAGACTCTGTATTAACTAACCTAGAGAGGTAAATTTTAAAAACAACTGTAAAATGTATCGGGTGACAGTGACACGATGCCGGAGTGGGAGTGATTAGCTCCCTCTTACGAGTACCAGTCAAGAGGTGAGAAGCAGCATTTTAGACCAACTGGAGACGCTTCAAGGAAAATTGGCTGACACCACAAAAGTGAATTCCAGTAATCTAGCCAAGACGCGACAAAGGCATGAATGAGTGTTTCTAAGTGCGCTTGCAAATGCAGCTGCTTTGCTTTAGCCAGCTTGGCACTATAACACAATACTGTCCGTGTCTGATATGAAAAATATCAGTCCTAAGTCATTCTTTATTGCCCATTGGCCAATCCTGTCCACTCGCCTTCTCTGACCTTTTTTACATAGCCGTCACACTCCTTCTCCAACTGTTCTGCATTCTTCTTCTCCTCTGCCAGCAGCTCCTCCAGATCCAAGCGACGTTCACGCAGCTCCAATATGTCGTCAAAAAGTTTTTGGTCACAACCTGCGCAACACGGATACTATCAGTTTAATTACTTGTAGTTATGTATTGTTACGGATATTTAGACTGAGAAACTCTTGTAGGTCCTTTCATTGACCCAGAAATACTCACCCACGGGGCATTCCTCCACAGCACCATCTCCATCTAATCCGTCCCAATCGTCGTCATCATCATCATCCCAGTTTTCGTAATCGTCAAAGTCATCGTTGCTGTCTTCGTCTTCCTCTGCAAAAGAGTGTATACTCTTTTAATTACTGATACTTATCTATTCCATATTATGAGATCAAAGCAAGCATCACCTTCACTTCCTTGGGCCTTCTTCTTGCTACGCGTTATCTTCTTCTTGTAAACTTTTGTCAGATACTCTTCGAAGTTATTGTCATCACCCAGCAAGGCGTAGAAGGCTGCAGTATTCACTTTCTCTTTCTCCTGCCGTTTTGTGATGTCTTTACGCTTCACTTCCAGGGCCTTCCTGGACTTCTCCAGCTCTAACTGTTTCAAAAAAGGGAAAACACAACATTGGCACGTGATCGGCAGTGTTCTTCGGTTGAGATGACAAAGAAACAAGCACTCAAACCCATTTTTTTTCCAATTCTCCAAATCTTGCAAAGGTTTGCAAATCTGAACTATACATTTCACACCCCATGCATGGCCCACAGCTTTCAAAGGACAAATGATTTCCCACCAGCAACTCATTTTCCTCCCTCAGACGTTTGTCAAGCTTGTCTTGAAGAATCCTTTCACTCTTGTCCACTTCCTTGAGGAGCAACAGCTCCTGATTGAGAGTCAGCTGACGCAGATTGGCAAGTTTTAGCTTCCAGTCCAACATTTGTACCTTCTCAAGACACATCATGTGCTCCTTATCAAATTTATCCACCGAGCTCTTCATCTGTTAAATACACCAAACAAACCATTCACAGATTACTGCTCGGTACAGCAAGATGTTCGGTGGCAATGGATTCAATTAAAAAAAAATGTAACATACATGCTCCAGCAGGAAGTCTTGCATGTCGAGCAACCTGTCACGGTCCATATTGTGGAGCTCTTCCGCGTTCAATTCTTCTGTTTCCTCCACCGTGGTCTCCTTTGCAGATAATTCGCTGACATCTTCTAATTGCCCCATCCCTTCCATCTCTTTTTCCAGCTCATCCACCACATTTATCCCACTCTCTTCATCCTCTTGCTCTTCAACCTTCAACCTATTTGAACATTTCAGAGGTTCTTTTTTCAACTGGAATTAATCACCAGAAAGTCAGCTTCTTTATAACTACCGAGCCACCTTTTCTCTCGCAGCACTCTGTATTTGTCAAGAAGGGTTTTGGTGCATTGCAGGCTCTTCTCTGGTACTTCCTCAAATCGTATAGCAGGCAGTGTTGCCGGATGTCGGTGAAGTTCTGATGGCAAACAACTTTGGATTTTTTGGAGCTGTTTCGACTGGACATGCAGTTTTGATAAAAGGAGAAGTTTGAAGTCCCGTAAGGCCACAATCTCCTTGTTTATCTCAGTTTGTTTTTCACGTATCTGGATGGGAAAGATGCAGTAATTTGGAGAAACCTACTGCGACATTTCGTTTTCCGTCTCACACACCGAAAAAAATGGGATGTTGAATTTATTCCATTTGAAATTTTACATTTGAGAACAAATAATGTAATAAAGTAAACACCATTTTTTTAGGCTATGGTATGAAGGCGGTGTGTGATTTACACTTTGCTCCAGGTTTATCATCTCCACTTTCTTTCTGTCTGCACTCATTCGTAGATGCTTTGGTACAGTGAAGTTTTTGTCAGTTTTAAGTTTCAAGTCTCCAATGGTCTCTCTGGCTTCACAGATGGCCTGCACATCTCGTGGATCTTCGCAGTCCTTTGGCGGCTTCTCGGCATAACTGTGGCATAAAATGATGAAAAAAAACAACAACACACCACGGAAATTAAGTGAAATCTTCTCATCCGGAGCAGTAGTGGTGTTGAATGACACACTCACAGTTTGTCCCATTCCTGCTTTCTCTTTGCAATCTTGGCTCGTGCTTGTTCAGCTTTTTCCGCAGCTTTTTGGAGCCTTTCAACCTGCCGGTCTGCAGGCTGCAGGGCAGCGCGAGCCACAGAGGGAGGAGGTGCATCTTCCTCTGGCGAGAATATACCAGCAATAAAAAATGTGTTTTGACTATTTGACATCTAAAAAAGTTATACAAAATTGACCTCACCATCTGTTTCACTGCTGTCTTTTTCAGGTTGGTCTCTGGATATTTGGTGATCAATCGTAGTGGTACTATGAACCACAAGGTTGCTGGTCCTGCTCTCCTCTTCGAGCCGCGTTGACGAAACACTCGAAATATTGTAGGTGGAGATGCTGTGGTCAGCGTGGATGCTAAAGACTGTGACAATGCTTGGCTCTAAAGAACGACTGAACCTGAAAATAACAAACACCAAACAATTATCTTTTACTTAGATTACAGGCTGGATGTTATTATGTCATGATGAAAATACGATTGGAAAGGTGAACATGTTAATTGCAATTTCAAAGTAGATTACCATTCTTGCAGCTTTTTGAGTGACAAATGGGAATGCTCCTCTCGCCAACTCATCTGGTACTGGACTTCGTTTAATCGCCGGATCTTCTCTTTTCTAGCTTGTTCTTCGAAACGTTGATTCAGCAGCAGTTCCTACTTACGAACATATGCATGCAATGAATCACAGTGCTAGAACCCCCTCCACCACTCGACCATGGCTTCTGTGAAGCATGTCAAATGTAGCTATAATTCATTTATTTCATTCAAACTAAATTGCCATTGATCACAAACGTGACCTGGCTCCGCTCACTTTTGAGACACACATCTATAACACAATGTAACTACATCATAGCTTCGTAACTCATTGATTTCAAATGATATATATAATTTGTAAATCAACTGTTCCCCTACATATTGTGCATGTGTGTGCATGCATACCACAGGAGTTAATTGAATATGATCCGGCAAGCTAAGATTGTCACTGAGAAGTATTTTAAATTTCTTCTGTAGCGCAGCAAGGCTTTTTCGTTTGGCTAATATCTTCTCATCAGCTTCCCGATGCAGGCGATCTCTTTCTAGCTTCTGTTTGGCCGTCTCTATGCTGGAGGGAGGCAGAAATCAGAAGCATTGATTTCATGATCAAGAAAATGGCCACTGCCAAATTGCATGGGTGCTCGTTCATGCTCCACCTGTACGCTGCTGGATCATCAATGTCTTTGGCGAGCACTTCATTCTCCAGACCAACCTGCACCAAAAATATGACAAAATATGCAATTTTCCAATTTTCTGGTCCAATACTCCTTGTGTATCAGTCTGCTGAATTGTTGACCAGACGTGGTGGGAATATGTTTGAAATAAGAGAACTAAGGGGAAGTGTTGTGTTGTCTAAAATGGCTGAACAGTGTTTGACAAATCTGCCAAGTATCAGGTGTCATATCTTATATTATAGATACGAACCTAGTGGTCACATTTTTTGTCATTTCAACTATTCATATTCTCATACTTGGTAAATATCAACAAACTTCAACTTGGCAGTGTTCACAAAATGATAGGCGAGGAACATCTTCATCCAAAAAGTCAAAGGAGACGTAACTTATTATTATTATTATTATTATTGTTGTTGTTGTTCTTGTTCTTGTTTTTGTTGTTGTTGTAGGCGGCTCAGTGATCGAGTGGTTAGCTTCACAGTGCAGAGGTCGTGATTTCAAGACCCGGTCCGGCCTCCCTGAGTGGAGTTTGTATGTTCTCCCCGGGCCTGCGTGGGTCTTCTGTGGGTCCTCCGGTTTCCTCCCACATTCCAAAAACATGCATGGCAAGAGGATTGAACACTCCAAATTGTCCCGAGGTGTGAGTGTGAGAGTGAATGGTTGTTTGTCTCTGTGTGCCCTGCGATTGGCTGGTAACCAATTCAGGGTGTCCCCTGCCCAGTGTCCGAAGACGGCTGGGATAGGCTCCGGCACCCCCGCGATCCTAATGAGCATAAAGCGGTCTGGAAAATGGAAGTGATGGATGGATGGATGGATGGATGGATGGATGGATGGATGGATGGATGGATGGATGGATGGATGGATGGATGGACGGACACACGGATGGATAGATGGATGGATGGATGGATGGATGGATGGATGGATGGACGGACGCACGGATGGATGGATGGATGGATGGATGCATGGATGGATAGATGGATGGATGGATGGATGGATGGATGGATGGATGGATATTTACAAAGACACTGAAAAGTGTCAACTCACCCTTGGTGACGGAACCTTTGCCTTTTTCCTCTGCAAGCTTTTCTGCAGCTCCTCATGAGGAAGCAAGCCAAAGGAGAATATGTTGCCATCATCTCCTGCCGTCAGCACAAACTGGTCGTCGTGGCTGCAACAGATGTGCCGCAGGTGTCCGTAATTGCTGTCGTGAATGCCCAGTTCCCAATAGTCCTGCATGGATGTTAGGCCGTGATCGTCGGGGTCCAAAGGATACGCTCGAACGGAGCCCGAGTGCATCCCGCAAAGCATCAGCTGCCTGTTGGAGCTGTAGCACAAATGATAAATTACAAGCATAACCTGATGAAAAATATTGAAACTACGATGCTCATGCTGATTTATTGGAACTGCTATCTGAATTTTAGCAACAAACAACATACAATACCTGAAGGTGAGTGAATGAATAGGGTCACTATCAGCATGATTGATAGCCACGAAATCAAAAGGTTCAACCGGACATGTTTCAGAATTCTCATTTTGATCCTCAGAAAACTTACAATGGTACAGGTAACCAGAGTCATATCCTCCCTGAGGATGAGGAAAGTTAGTTTTACTTGTTTTGCATTTGACAGCACACATGGGTTAGGCAGTCAATCAGAAAGAACTGTCAGACTAAAAAAAAAACATCCCTGATCATCCGAGAACCAGTCAGGCTCCTACTTTGCTCAAAAAAAAGTATTCTACATCCATGGGTGCGTCTTGTCTACGATAAATGACACTTCCATATGCATTTCTCAGGCCTGCAATTTTTTTAGGTTCATCAAAACAGTTGTTATTGTGTGTTTTTGTATTTTGTATGTACCACTGAGAGCCAGAATTGGCCAGGCTCTGAGAAGAAACCCCAATAAAGAGGGCTTGGATTGTCTGGAATATAAATACGGGGCAACTCCTCCTCCTCTTCTTCCTCCTCATCGTCTGGAATTTCTTCTTCTTCTTGTTCTTTCTTTCGCTGTTCCTTCACTGCTTGCCGTCTTGCTATTTCGTCTGCTCTCTGAACACCACAGATGCAAGAAACTCATTATATATGTAAATATATAATTTATGTATAATTTATGTGAAACCTTTATTCGCGATTTGATGCTTTTGAAGCGGAAGGATCTTCTCGGCAGTTCAAGCAGTTGGAAGGATTTGGCTGTCTCCAAGGCTTTAGGGTCAGGACATGGTACCTCCACAACGTGACCACTTAGACACAGGATGAGAAGATTGTTTTCAGGCTAGGTGAAAATAGGGAGTGGTTTAGTGAATATATTCAGGGATGACCAAAAAATAAAGTCAGAATGTTCTTTTTCAAAATGAAAAGTACTGACTTACATGGTCAGGAGGTGACCACTCCAGTAATTGTACTGGTCCGGGAACACAGATAAAACCAATTGGCTCATATTTTTCTCCAACAGTGAAGAAGAACACGGTGCAATCTGAGCTCTGATGACCAATGCATATGCAGGGTGAGGTATGATGCAATTAAAAAGGATGCTCAACAATAAAATATCTTTACCCCGGTGGCCAAGACCGTTCCATTGCATTCATATGCAAATGCAGTAACAGGGGCGTTATGGGGCTTGAAGGCTTGCTTGAGGCGCAGCTGAGCCTCAACTTTGTGCCTGGTTACAATTTGAAGGCCAGTGGGGTCATAAAGCTCCAGTAAGCGCACGACTCCATCTTCAAAGCCCGTTACCAGTAAATTTCCTGTCTGAGTCACCTGGAGATGGATGAATAAGTCATTTATTCCTGCTTTCTCTTTTGGGTGAAATATAATTGCCCCACCATAAACTCTTACCAATGGTGGGGCCCAATGGAGGGCAGTTCCACCTTGAGTGAAGCAGCTACAGGTCAGTTCTTTTTTTGCCAGAAAGTCAAAGACTCGGACTGAACCTGGACAAAAATGAGAATTGAACACATGTGCCACTGTCACATGCAAGCACATTGGCAAGGTATTTACTTTAAAAATTGATTGTAAAGTAATCCAAGTATCAAAATGTTTTAAGTTTCTCGCTGTCTAATTTTGGACACTTCAAAATCGAAGTTAACTCATTCACTGCCAGACAATGTGCAAAACTGTGTCAAGTCCAATGCCAAGGTTTTTGTCATTTTCAGGACCCACAGAATATTGAGTTTTTGGACTACATAAACATTCAATACAGCGTTAGAGACCTGAGACTCTCTTCTTTCATCAGAAATAAAGATTTGATTCCTCAATTATATGGGTTTGGAGTAATCTGAACATGAAATGGCGCAGCTATACAAAATACAATATAATGCATACATATTGATTTATATAGCGCTTCAACAACAGCTGAAGCTTTAACAAAGCGCTAACATGGAAGAAAGACCAAAACCCGAACAAATTCGGGAAGGGCATTCCACCTCACTTTTCAATTCCCAAATTAATTCGTGAATGGCAGCACATGAGTTAATATTCACATAATTGTGTCTCCTCATGCATACCAAAAAATCACTTTCTCATTCCTTAATTATTATAAGAGGTTGACCCTGGATGGAAGAATGGATGTATGTGTAACAGATTACAGTTACATTTATGTGAAATCTCAGGACATGTATTCCATTACTCCCTACGCCTGGGTATAGAAATAGGAACTCACGGTCTGAAGCAGTCGTGGCCATGAGATGACTATTTTTTGATACAACAAGGCCATTGATTGGCCCGGCATGGAAGGAAAACAGGCACACTGGATCAGGAGTCTGTTGACAGAGGTGTTAAACATTTTAAATAAAAATTAGGATAACATTTCCAGATAGTAAATGCATACCACATTTTCTAGCGTATAAGGCGCACCGGCATTTAAGGCGTACCCCCAATGGTGTATTTTCAATTCTTTTTTCCATATATAAGGCGCCCCGGACGTTGGTACCAAATCCACCTTAAGCAAAGCTCAGTTTCTCTCACTATTCACAAATCGACTGTTTCTCCCTTCCAACAGGTCGAAAGCCTGCGTGTCTTCCTTGACGGCAAACTATCTTTCCACTCCCATATAAATAACAAACCTATCTGGGTCTGGATCATCGTATCAAGAAAATCAAGGCTTTTGGTTACGATTTATACACTGGAAAATACAGTAAATATATGTACTTTCTCTTCAGTTCATCTATTAAAACAATGTCAGGGATGGGAGAACCTTACCGTGTATGTAAATGAAAGATCCACTTTCCAGATGGCTCCATTGGAATCCTACCATGCCACAGAGAAATCCAGTGGGTTTTAATTCACTGAGATAAAGCTCTTCGGATACAATCGTGATAATTAGTGGCTGGTGACGGCTGACCTGAACAAACCAAATGGTTGAATCGTCATGGGAGCTTTTTACTACTGAAAAGATGCAAACGTGACGCCCCACCGCCATCTCATTAACGGGCTCCAACTCAAACTTGCTGCTTTCACTACTGCTGTCAGCGGCGTCAATGGTCTCAAAGTCCCACCCCTGAAGGGGCAAAGGAATAACCACACACCAACCGGTCACGATGTTATCAACACCTACACAATGACATGTGAGGAGACATATGCATTTTACCCGGATCATTCCATCAGAGCCAAACGTCATCAGTTGTCCATCCTCCAAGGCAAAAGGTTGGACAACCCCTGCGTGACAACAATGCCCTCCCTTGCTACAGAGCTCCACTTTGATAGCATTTCCATCCCAAATTAGTAGGTTGCCCCAGTTTGAGCCAGACAATACCTGAGAGGAAGGACAGTGGTCAGAGGACAATTTGTTGGCTTGAACCAAACCATCATTCTACCATGGTGTATTAGATTACTACTCGCAATCCAGTCAGCCATGTTTTACACTTAGTGCAGCTTGATGTATAAATGCCTGGATAATACTGGTGTCGACTGATTAACAAAATATTAACTGGATCTTAATGGTATCTGTGATGAATAAGCGTTTGTAAGAAAGTTGCACAATTTATTTGCAGCTTGTACTTATTTGCACTAGTATTGTTAGGCTTGCCCCAAGTCTCAAGATGTGTCACTGTCTTACAGACACACAACAAACAAATAAATGTGTAAATACATGCATACTTGCATACATACATCAATAAACACACACATACAAATAGTAAATAAATAAACAAATGGATGCATGAGTAAATGAATGAATGAAAAAACAGATGAACAGGACAAATACCTTTCCATCAGGGAGTTCGATGTAGCCTTCAATATCTGTAGCTGCAGTTTTCCCAAAATGGCCAATAAGGCCCTCCAATTTTAGACCTGTAAATGTGCTGGCCATTTTCCAGAACCTAGGAAGAAAGGGACGTGAAAGAGTAACATTCAATGGTATTTAATTTCTGATGTCATGATCTCTGGGTGTGAAAATGCCATTTTAGTATATGAAAAACATGCTCGAGGCGTATTTTGTGATGTGCACCTCTTGTTGAAATACTATATATAAAAGTATGTGTGACAAAGTGCCTTCTATAGAGCCTCCTTCTAAAAAGTAATAAGAAATCTCACTCAGGGGTTCCCACTTTTTTGCTCATTGATTTGTCATGGATAGTGGTTTCAGAAGCATAATTTATGACTTGTCCAGCATTTCGTGTATATATACCTTACTGTTGCCACATTCACGTTAAGAGTGTACTGTCGGTATTGAGCTTCGTTGTGAGCCATGAGACAGACTGTGCTGTAGCATCTCCATATAGAGTTCTAGTGGAGTAAGTGTTAATGTTCTTTACTTGATATGTCCAGATCCTGATGATGTCAATAGGCCAGCGTTGTACGGAGAGAAGGTAACTCTGTAAACCTCTTGAGAAATGGCTTTGCACCTAAGCATCACCTCCTCCTGCCTCCAGTTCCACACTGTCAGCATGTAGTCATGTGCGCTGCCAAGACTGGCGAGAAGACTTCCATCACTATTAAAGTCCACAGAGCTGAATGCAAGATCTGTACCATCTATACATAGGCAAGGCATGATCAGACACAACCCCTCGTCGGAAATAATAATGATGAATGGCTGTTTTATTTACCTCTCAAGATGCGATATGCTTGTAATGAAGGATACTTATATACTATCAGGATGGGTTTTCTTCCCTTTTCTGCCACCGCTAAGTAATCTTTCTTATGGCTTACCTGAGAAAACATTCATAAGAATTAAAAAAAGAAAAGTAAACTATTGATCTCTTAACAATTATTCTGTGCTTATTGTGTGATAGTTTTGTGCAGAACCATGAGTTGCGTCTCATAATTAAAGACATATGTATTACGTTTTTCACATCACCAGGAAGTACTGACAGCTCTTGGTACGCAACTCTTAAAACTCTTATCCTAAATCACGGTACTGCGGTGCAAGGCTTGATTTTGGAAAATAGATATCTATATTTTTGCAGGGGATGAAGAGAAAAAGTGATAGTTTCAGCTGTCTCTTCAGCCGTCATCGTAGCTGTCATTACTTCCTGGTGATGTGTCTTAAAAACAGCTGACAGCTTTGAGACATGTTCAAAATAAGGCTCCCTCCTCTTGGGGTTGGACTGTACACTTATTTTGAAATTTTCCCAACCAGGTCAATTTTCTGAAAAAAAAAATAAAATAAAATAGTAATTTAAACCAGTTTTACCAAAATTATACAAGATGCACTTTATAGTAGTATGGTTTGTTAAAGTGGACCAATGTGCGCTTCTCCGGTAGGCTTACCCTGATGGCACCAATTCCACCACCGCTGCAGGAGCGCAGGTACTTTTGCTGCTTGGTGCAAACATCAAGCAAAATGAGCACCTGGCCAGCGATAAAGACAAGAGTTTTGTCATCCAGTAGCTGCAGGTTTGCTCTCCGGCCACAGTCGTAGCCGTACGAATGACTTCAAGAACAAATGAAGATGAAGATTAGATCAGTTAAAAATCCCATTATTGCAAAATCATTTTTTCTTCACTTATATATACAGACTTGGTCTTGGTTTTACTCCCTGGTGATTTCTACTATCTTTGTGACTTTTTGTTTGCTGTATATGATAGCTGTCCATGTTAAGCATTTTGTAACAGCTTCAGCTTTTGTTACAGTGCTATATAAATCAATATGTTATGTATTGTATTGTATTGTATTGTATTGTATTGTACTGTATGTATTTTAAACAGCTAACCAATTTGAACAAATCTTAATTACATAGGGAATATCACTTTGCTGCTGTGAAATGTACATTTCTCCACTGTGGGACTAATAAAGGAAAATCCAATCCAAAAATCCAATATAAGTAATAAGGTAGGACGAATTCATATAGCATTGGAAACGCCCATAATGCCATTTTTAATCAGAAGACCACAACGGGAATTGCAAACTGCAACCTCGCACTGTGAGGATGATATTATAACCAATCGACCACCATGCTGCTAAGTCTTATAATATATAAAGATTTGCCCCACATGTCAAAAAAAAAAAAAAAAAAAAAAAACATTTTATTGAGATAATTTCAAAATAGTTACGAGAGGAACAGGAGATTCTCTGGAATGTCAGACTCCGGTGTGATGTATGGCTTGGAGTGAAGCTCCTCATAATTGTAACACATGTCAACAGGTAAACCCTGTGTCTCCTCCTCATCATGCAACTCTGTGTCGTCTTTGCCTGCCTGTGTAAGAGAGACATCTAATATCAGATATTGTTGAAATGGGGGGAGAGGGTGTCGTTGCTCTGGAAAAGTCGACAGACTGGTGGCCTGGAAGCTCACACGAGAAATGTGAAGATGTGTGACCAATGGTTGTGTTTACATAAATAGCAATAATCACACCACCGTGTGTATGTGTGTGTATTTATTTGTGTGTGTGTATTTGTGTATAATTTTCATTGACAGCAGTGTTGCTTAGAAACCCTAATGAATTACACTTTCATAATACACCAATTCATCATACATTCAATTGCTTAAAAATAAAACTCAAAATTCATCAACCCCAACAAATTTTCCTGATCTTCCAAAACAAACCAGAAAAGTGAAAAATATACAAATGTGACGACAACCCAATGCATTTCAGCTTACTGATTACATCATTGTCAAATTCAAATCATAAATTGATAGTTGCTATTCAGAAGCAGAACTGATTAAATTGAGTTACTGTACTTGAATATTTTGCTCGTGAATATTAGTTCAAGAATGAACGATTTTGCAAAACTTTTTATTCTTCTGAAAGGTGACTGCAAACAAAATGAAGAACTAACCTGAAGAGAAGAGTCGTCAGCCATGTGTAAGGTCAAGTGTAATTGCTTAATATCAAGAAACAAACCATAAATTATGATTGCCGATTTACTCTGCTCAAAAGTATTTTGATAAATAAATGCATTGTTTTTTCTTTCAGCTTCAATTAATAGTTTTTTTTCCTCGTGAGACGAAAATGCCGCGAATTGAGCATTAAAGTCTTTACGCGAGTAGAAGCAAGTGTATTACTATGACGTCATGCGTTTCGTCATGATCACGTTCGAAGTGGACGAGAAACGAGATCGATCGACGGCAAAATTCTCAAAATACAACCAAACATATTTTTAGCTACAACAAAACAAAACGGTGAGTCGTGCGTGTTTTGCAATTCCGACGTGTGGTGAAAAAACTCGCAGCATTTAAAAATGTGCGTGAGGAAATTGCCAGAGCTACATTTGCATGGCAAATGATTACCTGTAATCATCTATTTATTAGGAATACGACGTATAAATAAAAAAGCATTTGAATGATCTTAGCCAATGTCGTGATTGGTCAGTATCTCTTGTAGTATTTTTTTAAACTGAGTATTATTACCTGCTCATCTGTTTTTGGACTTCTTTAATTTCTGTTTTCTACTTATCAGCCTGCTCAGCAAAACACGTGTCAATCTGCAACTCCTACAAAGAGGCAAGGACCAATTTACTTGCACTTACTCTCTACTTCAATTCATAATTCATTAATTTGTTCTTTTTTCTGAACAATGGTCGCATGGGTTGCTGGAGCCGATCCCAGCAGCCTTCGGGCAGTAGGCGGGGGACCAGTTGCCAGCCAATTGCAAGGGAACCAAAACAAACAACCATCTGCGCTCACACCATGGGTCAATTTGAAGTGTTCAATTAGCCTGCCACTCGTGTTTTTGGAATGTGGGAGGAAATGGAAGGACCAGGAGAAAACCCGCGTGAGCACGGGGAGAACATGCAAACTTCACACAAGCAGGTTGGAGTCCAGATCGAACCCACATATATATCAAAGCTACTGGAATCAAGTGTTTGGTTATATAGTTTGCTGGTTCCTTTAGTGGAGACGTCACTTTCCATGAGCCAATTATGTTCTGGCTATGTCTGTTTTTGCCATTTTTATCAATAGTTATAATAATAATAATAATGCATGTCTGGACAGTAGGGATATATATATATAGGGCCGATACTATCAGTAAGACTTTAGTTCGCTGAAGAAGCATCTTGGATAAGAAGCGAAACGTCCAACACCTTCAAAGAAGTTCAGATGATGGCTGAAGAAACCTTTTCATCCACAAACTAGACAGAACTTGTCAACATGTGTATTGGTTCACACCCCTTTAACAAATGTATTTAATAACACCCATATCAAACATGCTTTTTATACTGTATTTTTTCACTCTTCACTCTTTACTGTACTTTTTATGTAACTTTTTTTGTGCAGTTGTACATTTCAGTGTCCTGACATTTTCTGTTGTACATAGAATACTTTGTTTGTCTTTTGCCTCCCCCCTCCAATTTTGTTGCTGTCGATTGCAAATGTCTCCAATGTGGGACAATTAAAGGCTTTCTGATTCTGAGAGTGTCTGCCTTTCCAGCAGCTCATCATGTATTTTGTTTTTCTCTCCAGTGCTATCGACACGTTTTATTATCTTTGCTGTCATTGCCGTTTATCGAGCATCTTTATCTTTATTAAATTCATAGAGTTGCTTGTTTTGTAGCCACAAGGGGACACACGCCTGTGTCTTACTGTGTCGGTCCCAAGCCCAGATAAATACAAACGGTTGTGTCAGGAAAGGCATCAAACGTAAAAGCTTGGCCAAAGCAAACATGCGAATCAAACCTCTGAAGATGGAGGACACGGATTCGCTGTGGCAACCCATGAAGGGAAAAGCCGAAAGGAAAAGACAAGAATTTAAAATTGAATTTTATACATTTCCACTTACTGCCATATAGTGTAAAAAATATGTATTGCATGTAATTGTATTTATGTTTACCCAAACCGCTTAACCTCACCAGGATCGTGCGCGTCCCGGAGTCCATTCTATGTGATTATTATTTTTTTGACGACGAAATAATTAAAAAATAAAAACATTGAAGGAATATATTTCCGTTTTGGTTAACATTGCAAAATGATGGACCTTGGTGAATGCAACACGATGGCCTGTCTGCTATACTGCGCATGCGCAAAAAGTAGGACAGGTCGAATGTTTATGTTTCTACTGTTTGGATGAAATGGGACTGGGGAGGTAATAACACGTACAGTGCAACACGCACAGTGCTATCAAAGTCCGATCATCGCTGTAACTGCAGGTAAATGACTATATACGGGTATGACCACGGATTCGGCTGATACAGCCGTTGTTATTCGGTAATATCACAGTACAAGACACCGTTCAAGGTACCGTTAATTTTAGCCGCTAGCCAGCTGCCGTTTTACGAATCAAATAGCATTTTACCGTTTTTCCTTTATAATTTTATTAATACGTACTGGTTCTGGCTCACCCCGGGTAAACGTTGCACTGCAATGTTACTGCAGTCAGCCACAATTTTGTAATGTCTCATGTCACACCGCTTGTTTATGACTCATTCATTATGCAAATTAGTCCAATAGTTTGTTTACATTGGACTTTGTTTACATTTATCATTAAGGAACTGATTTATAATGTAGCAAATTGCCTCCTTGATCAAGAACGTTTCTTTGAATCTTACAGTCAGTCATCTTGAAGCAGACCACCCCAAAACAACACAATGGGGAACACAAGCAGTGAGAGGGCTGCCATGGGCCATGGGGAGAAGGCCCATCGGAGGGACAGCAGGGGCACTAAGGATGGCGAGAGACCCAAAATTCTCATGGACAGCCCTGAAGATGCAGATATTTTTCACAGTGAAGACATGAAAGTAGGTCATGCTTTTACATCAGAGACAAAACATTACCTGAACACACATTACGAGGCTGCTAGCCCCATTAATTTCATTCCCTATACACATTTTGAAAATTCTGTTTTGTGGGAAAAAACAATGGCATTACTCTTTTATCCATATGACTGAGCAAGGTCATGAAAGTCATGTTTGGGTGAGTTTAGTTAAAGTTTGGCAATGTTGGTAGAAGACCAATTGATGTTATTTATTATTTGCTCATTTTGCACTTTACAAAAAAAAGAAGTTTGCCAAATGATGAACAGTTTATGGTGTTTATTGACATTGAAGTTGAATTCTATTGCCAAGCTAAACATTAAACAATGGGCATTGTGTGTTGTGTGTTGAAAGCAACCTGCCCATATTTATGTCTGTACTTCATAATGCTCTTTTGTGACCAAGATAGATGCACTCATCAGAAGGATTTGCACAAGGAATTAATCAGAGACACAAACTGTATTTTCAGCACTATAAGGTGCACCTAAATGCCTTCAATTTTTCAAAAGGTGACCTGCACCTTCTAATCCATTCCACCTAATTTACGGATGCTTTAAAATGTCATTTGTTAAAGGTGCACCTTATATTGCAGTGTGCCTTCTCTGTGGCACAAGTTTTAAAATGTGTCATTTGAATTAGTCAAGGCAAAGTTGTTCCATTGCAAAAGTGAAACGGTCGCAGTTCCCCCTTTTCATTACACTGACTGAATTTTGTGAAATAAAATGTTATTTTTTATTTTGTACACTTATTGAGATGGAGACCATACCACAGCTATTCATAGCTATTGAATGCTACCGTAGAGTAATTAAATGTCACCATGTGGCTTGATGCTCCCTGCAGGCCCCCTTAGAGAAAGAAGAGTTCCTCGCATGGAGGCAAGATTTAGACGTGGATGACAAAGACTCAACTTTAGACCGACCAACTGTCTTTCGCTGGAAAGGTGACGGCACAGAGGTCTACCTGTCTGGGTCCTTTAACAACTGGGCCAATAAAATTCCCTTGATTCGCAGGTGAGGAAGGGGGAAATCTTTTGGATAATGTGTTAATTCTCTATTTGGGTTATCTATTTTCATTTTCTTGTTGTTGTTGTCAAAGTCAAAACACCTTTGTGACGATTGTGGAGCTACCCGAAGGTGAACACCAGTACAAGTTTTACGTAGACGGGCAGTGGACTCACGACCCAGCTGAGGTGTAAAATGAATCAGCAGTTTAACTCTAGTTTTCAATCTCCTTTTTGTTGACTTATTTTTACCCCCTGACAGCCTGTTGTTACAAGTCAAATGGGTACAGTCAATAACGTCATCCAGGTGAAGAAAACCGACTTTGAGGTGTTTGACGCTCTCATGGTGGACTCACAGAAATGCTCAGACATGTCAGGTAAATTTGAACAAATGCCGTCCCGTCTCAGGTCCACGCTGGTTTCACAGGGGATTAGACTTTGCGACACTCATTCACTGCCATTCCAGAAAGACTAATTCGGCAATTGAAGGGCATCACGTGGGATGCCATTCCCGAAATTGTTCGGGTTTTGGTTTTTCTTGCATGGGTGTGCCAATAAAGCGCTGGTCAGACCTTTGCCAATGTTTTTCTCTCCCACAAGGGGACAGCATTTGCCTTTTGTACAGCCGCCCCCATTTCAAACTCAGATTGAATGTTTATGTAGTCCTAAAACCCAATATTCTGTGGGTCCTGAAATTTGAGTGAAAATGACAAAAACCCTGACACTCGACTGGACACATTTTTGCACTAGTCCTTCTAATCAAAGGCTACCCAGGGCTTGTTATTTGTGAGGAATACATAACAGTGCAGTCGTCTCCTAGCAGTTCCAACAGCTCGTTTCCAAAATGCGAAGGACAAGGCAAGCCTAGATTATTGACTTGTCAAACAAAACAGTCGATATCTGGTGTACATACTATTGCAATTTGTGCAAATTGAGATAGAAAAAAAGTTGTGATCTGTTTAATTATTCCATCCGTGTATTAGACCTCTCCAGCTCTCCCCCTGGGCCGTATCACCAGGATGCGTACGTTCCAAAACAAGAGGAAAAGTTCAAGTCTCCACCCATACTCCCGCCACATCTGCTCCAAGTCATCCTTAACAAAGACACTGGAATATCCGTACGTATTCACAATGCAACTCCGTCAAGTTAAATTAATCCATTTGGAATGTGCTAATGCAATGTTGTCCATTTTTGACATTAAGGCAGTGTATTAGAACATGGCACTTACAGCCAGGAGATCCATTTGGAATTTGTACATGTGGCGTTTGCATATGTTGGGTAGAAGCAGACTCCAAATTGCTCCATGAGGCTCGCACGCATTAGGCAGGGATGCAACTGGGCCATGCCTGCGCCATTTACGCGTTTTGACATCCACTGGCACCACTTTGTAACTCCACTGCGCCAGCACCGGCGCATGTCTCTTACAATTAGTGCAATTGCTATATGATCTGTGCCAGGGGTTTTAATTTCGGCGTCTGCCATCTTGCCTTACCGATATTTAACCATAATCACCTTACATTTGTTTCGGTGCAATGCAAAGTCGTGGTAGAGGATATTTCGGGCTTTTCTGTGATCCGCCGGAAACTGCCAAAAGAGATAATCGAATATTCATTTACCCATGGAGCATTACAGTATTTACATCGAACATGGCAGATGTTTGCAATATGGAACGTGAGTACAGAAATAAAACCCAAAACACATCAAAAAAGGCAGCAAATAAAATAAATTTCTCCACTGCGAGACTAATAAAGGCAAATCCAATCCAATCCAATCCAAACACATTCTCGTTTTTTTAAGAAACAATCGAATAAGTCTGCGGAGGGTAGTGACAAATCATTGCAGCTAAGTGCTGTTAATTATTCGGATTTTGTGGCTAGTTGGAATGTCAGCGCTGTTGCAGCACATTGGAAATCTTCAAAGCAAAGAAATTTGTTCAATAAACAGTAGTAAGAAAAAATGTGCTAAGTATGTTCTCTGTAATACTCTAGAACAGGGGTCGGGAACCTATGGCTCGCGAGCCATATATGGCTCTTTTGATGATTGCATATGGCTCGCCGATAAATATTACATATTATAATACATATTGTCGTTTTTTTCGTCGTTCATTTCCCGTTGGGGCTGCAGTTGGAAAGCGCAATTTTGATTGGATGACACTGACCTAGAATGGCCGAAAGCGCCATGTTGATTCGATGATAGTGGCCGTCATGTTGAAACAGGTAAACGCCCCTTTAAATGAGCCCAACTTGTGCACTTCAGCCTGAATGCACCGGAGCATTAGAGGAGAGAAAATGTTCTGATTCTAATTTGCAATGAAACAATACCATCGATGAAACAGTCGAATGTCAGTGACATTTTAACAAGCCCCATGTTAACATTACCATCGACATACTTCTGTGAGAAGTAGATTGCAGATAGCAAGTGTGGAAGCTTATGAGCCGTGTGCAGGCTAGCTAGCAGTAACTTCGCCTCTGGACCGGCAAATTGAATTTCATTCCGATCGTTTTCCTGGATCTTTACTAAACACGAGGAACGGAAAACCATCGATGTTAACGGTGAGTACTATCACAAAGTTATTTTAAATAATACATTCTGATATTTTGTTGAAAAGTGGCCGCGCGTGTGTGTGCTCGCGCGCACGTGAGCGTTTGTATGTGCGCGCGTGCGTGCGTGTGGCCCTCGCTGAAAAACATTTCTAAATATTTTACTTTTATGACTCTGTTAGTCAAAAAGGTTCCCGACCCCTGCTCTGGAATATCAAAATAGAACAGGATTGATTGTGTAGTAACGAAAGATAATTGAAAATGTTTATTTTATATATGAATACATTCTTTGGCTTCAATTAAAATTGTTGATATATTCGAAAAATAGAATTGAGTCAAAAAATGGTTTTTCATTTGCAATTTAGAAATATAATGCTCCACTGAATGTATTTTAGTTTATTTCAATCAGTTTAGTATACTTCAGTAATCTAGCGATGAGAAGGTTTCTTCAGCCGTCATCTGTACAAATTTGAAGGTTTCGGACTGAGAGCTTACACAGACGTTCAGTAATCTAGTTAAATCGGGCCCCATCGATTTTATAATTTGTCCCCCTTTTCATACCCCTTTTTAATTTCCCAGAAGCATCCCTGCATATGTGTAAATGGGCTTATGAAGATTTTTTGATTGTTATGAATGTTCTTATTAACATATTTTCTGAATAATAAGAAGCTTTGGATTATTTAGCGCACCTTCAGTGAATGGCTTATTTTAAAACTATACTGTATAGAGTCAGAATCATCTTTATTGCCAAGTATGTAGAACACACAAGGAATTTGTTTCCGGTAGAACACGCTGCACTAGTATCGTCGTCAAAAACAACTGCTAAGTGGCACTATACAGTTCCATTTTGGCTACTGTTGAACTATATAGGACTTACTGCATTAAAAGGCAAATAGAATAGAGGTTACAATGGTAGCTGTGGTTTCCCTATACATCCAATAGATGGAGTTACGTTAAAGGGAATACAATACAACAAGCTTTATTTATACAGACTAGCGCATTCACAACCGTCACAGCTCTAATAAAGCCATGAGAACTGGTGAAATACTTCGACATGAAACATAAATACACATGGAGTGACAAAACAAAGGAAAGAAAACGTTATGTAGACCATTGATCCAATGAAAACGGCACACAACCTTTGTGGGCTCAAGGGGCTAAATAACCTTAGAAGCCTTGCAGGTCTCTTTCTACCTTAGTTCAGTCAATCAACTATGCTTTTGGTATTATTTTTGTTTCATAATGGCGATGTGTAGCTCACAATGTAGTCATTTATTTGAATGTGTGTGTGACGGCACATGCCAATGAGTCTCAGACACCCTTCTGGTTATAATTGGTTCCTGCTAATAATCACTAACTAGCTCACATAGGAACACTAACAGGGAAACAACACCATAGGGAATATAAACCTCAACTTCCTGTGGTGTATTTCCATGTGCAGAACTGTTGAACCCCTTGTGCACCACAGTAAGTCTTGCTTGATTAGGGTTAAAGATTGTTAGAAATATGACATATGAGTTTCCTTTTTTTTCTCTAGTGTGATCCTGCACTCCTTCCAGAGCCAAACCATGTCATGCTCAACCACCTCTACGCTCTTTCCATTAAGGTATGTTCTACTTCCTGTAGGCTCCTGTGGGAAATGGATGTAGTGTTATTGTTTTCCCCGGAAACCATGCGCAATGCCTTGATCTGTTGATCTGGGAAATGCCGACCACAATAACAAGCTGCAATCGGAAGAAGCTGAAGGAGAAGGAAGCCTGTATTTTCTCAGCGTCTACGGAGAAATAAACTCTTGTTGCCAACATTGACACGGAGCACACACGTTAAATACGGGAACAAGAAGTGGATAACGCGCACACTTGTGCCACGCTCGCACTTTCCCAGCTGAGTCACACTCCGTACTTTACGTATCAGTGACAGCTGCTCAGACCGGAATTTTTTTCCACTTGGTTCTGTCTGTACTGTGTGTGTATCTATGTGTGTGTTTTCAGAGCGACACGTGTTTGATTGCAGCTAAACAACTGTGATCAAAGAGTTTAGCAAGCGCCTGTGGTAAAACGCTGAATTATCGATGAAAACAATAAACATGTCTGTCTTTCAGCATGAGGCGCTTTGAGATATTTCTGTTCTTTTTTTCCAGTGATGTAATCTGTGTTTGCTTTTCCAATTTTACAAATACTGTCCTCTTCCCCAAACTTTGCCTTGGAGGAAATGTGCCATAAAGATAATGGGAAGCGTTTTCATTTTGGCTGTCAAAGAAATGTGAATTAAATATGTTCACTATTGTCTTCAGAGTTGTTTCCAGTCCTTAAGAAGACTGGATAATCTTGTTCTTAAAATGCCTTTTAAGAAACGAGAAAGGTTAAGAATAATCTTCAAAGTCATATGTCATCAAAGACCTCTCCTGGGTAATATTTCCTATTGCAGCTACAGAATTACAGTCTTTTTTTTCTTCACAGGATGGCGTGATGGTGCTGAGTGCAACGCATCGCTACAAAAAGAAGTACGTCACCACCTTACTTTATAAACCCATCTGACAGACTATCACATCGGTATTTCATGTAGCAATACTCCACCTAAAGATGGATCAACATTTCACCCGTTTAATCTACTGTATGGTACACTGTCGACAAAGACGACTTGAAAAACATATTTAGGAAAAAATGATTACATCTGCGATTCATCTCATGCCTTTTTTTGTAGGATCGTTGTTTCAGAGTACACCCATGTACAATGGTTTTCAACTTTAGGATGCATCATTTCAATTAACAGGTAAATATTTTCTATTGGAACCAGCGTCTCATGTCAATCATGACTCCTTTGTAAATATTCCCGTGGACACATTTTCAATGCGTTCTAGCCAACACCCAAAAAAAAAAAAAAAAACTACAACAACAAACCTGTTTTATTAAAAAAAAAAACAACAACATACAACAACAAACCTGTTTTATTTTTTTTAGTAGCCTTAAATTTTAACATAATGAAAAAAAAATCTATAGAAAAACGATATAGCAATATCACAACAAAGTCATTGACACCTCTATTATGTGACATCAGATTGTCACTATTACAGTTCCAATGCACTTTTCCCGTTCCGGGTTTCGACATTTGTGACTTACTCGTTTTATGGAATGCGGTGAGCGATTTTGGAGATTCTTAAGCATGTTCAACTTGAGAGCAAAACTGTTTTCTTGAACCCCTTCATGCACCCTGCAACCTGATATCATGATGAGCTGTCCACTGGAGTAATCACTGGCCCTCAAAGGGTTAATCGTGAATTCCATGTTTATTCCACAAGAATGGGCAGAATGTGACGTCCATGTCAGTCAAGAGAATACATTGCACATTCTGTGGTACCTTTCCACTCTTGTATTTCCTGTGCTTATTTATCTTGTGCTCATCCACTCACCCCCACCCCCATTTTAAAGTGGATCATGTTTGTATTGTATTTAAGTTGACGATGTAATCGGTGACTCATTTTGAAGAGCGCTGACATTTGGATTGTTTTGCATGACAATGACTACGGTGGAATGTAGAATGTTTGTACTTTGAGACTTCAGTCTCCTACGAATCGGCGGAAACCCCGAAAATATTTTGTTTGCTTTCATTTCATTTTGCCCCTGTTGTCTTAAAGGACAACCGACGTCTCCGGATAAGTTGTGTCCATAATTTGTAAAATGACTTCAAATGACTTCTACTGGGCGTATTTTAATAAGATTCCACCGCATATAGCTATATTTTACGTTTTAAGACTCACACTGAACATTCAGAAAGTCTTGTTTTTGAGTTGGTGATGAGTCCTCACGTGATGTCAGAAAAGGACCGTCTCCTGATGTAAAAAAGACGCATTGTAGCGTCTTTCCATCACTGTATTTCGCTGTACTGTTTTTTTTTTAAAACCGTGTGTTACATCCAAAAGCCGCCAGCAGAGGGAGTCCAAAGCTCCATGGAAATCATTTATCAGCCTGTGGAAATGGGCTGATTCATTCCTCACAGCTCGATGGCCATTTTGTTGCCTCTTTTTGGGTGAGACATTCCCCCCCGCCCGTTTGGTTTGTTTGTTCTTTTTCTTTAAAAGGGAAATTTTCCCCCGGGGGTCCCTTTTCAACCCTTATTTTTTAAATGGAATTTTGACCCCAAAACTTGACTAAAGGATTCTTTCCCATTTTAACTTTTTCCTTTTTCAATCCTTTCCAAAAAAAAAAAAATTTTTTTCCAAAAAAATTTTTTTTCAAAAAACAAATTTTTATTAAAAAATTTTTGGAAAAAGGGGAAAAAAAAAAAAAAAAAACAATTTTGGGAAAAAAAAAATTTAAAAACAAAAAAAAATTTCTAAATTTCCAAAAAATTTAAAAAAAAAAATTTTAAAAACAAAAAAAAATTTTGCATAAATCAAATTTTTAAAAAAATTTATTTAAAAAGGGGGGGGAACCCCCAATTTTGGCCAAAAAGGGGAAACCTTGAAAAAAAAAGGGGATAAGGGAAAAACCCCCCTTATAAGGGAATAAGCGGGGGGGAAAAAAAGGGGGAAAATGGGGGCCCACAAAAGGGCCCAACAAAAAAACCACCAAAAAACCCCACCAATTCCCCTCCCTTTTACCGAAAATATTCATCCATATCCATCCACACCATATCCAACATCTATTCCGCCATCAAATCTATATATATTTTCATATTTTATCATCCATTAATCAGTTACCAAATTTATCAACCTCTATTAACGGCCTAACCAACCTGAGACCCACAAGGTTCATAAAGGTGGCTGAATTAACAGGACCCGGGAGGTCCTGAAATGCCAAGGACCCAAAATGACCACCAAATTCAACCCTTCTTTTATCATTAAAATTTGGTCATGTTAATCATTCGTCATTTGAACTGGTTAAAATTAATAATATTAAAATAATAATATCAAAGTAAAAACAAACTAGTTTTCATTTGTGGCTCCTTTTTCGCTTATCAGCTAAAATGCCATTGCAATGAAAATAAGAATTTTTCATTAATCTATAAAATTTTGACAATTAGGTTAAATGAAATTTTCCTAATGGAATAAAATGAAGCCCCCAACCAAAATACGCCCTTTGGCATGTTTAAGCGAACCAGATATCTTGTCCAAATGGTTTGAATTTGACTCTTCGAACGTGGATACATAAGCTTCAAATGGATGTTTTAGTTCAAAAACAATAATTTTGCCATAAATCATTTTAAACATACCTCGTTCTAACATTTGGTTTTTAAAATTGCTTTCTGAAAAAATTCCCCTTTTTAAAAACTGAAAAGGAAATTTGTTTTACACTACATTTTGCCAAAAGTTACTTAAATGTAACTTATCCAAACCAGGTGTTTAAATTAATGTTAACGTAAAAATTTCCCGGTTCCCCATGATTGTAGATTAGCTTAAAACCCTTCAAATAGCTAAAGAAACTTAATGAACTTCCTTTCAGGTAGAACCAAAAGCTTGCTTCAAAAATTTTATAAAATTTTTTTGGTTTTTGAAAATAACCTGAAGAGATTTCCATGATCATACTTTAACCATGTCCGTCATGATGGCCTTTATTCCTTCCTTTTTTCTTTTTTTTTCTTTATATTGTCTTGTTTTTTATTTTTTGTTACTATTATGTTCTTTTCCCCAAAGCCTTTCCCTGTTTTTTTTTCTTTTTTTTTCATATTTTTGCTGTTAATTTTTTCCCTTAATTTTTAAATTTTTTTAATTTTTTTTAGCATTGTCTCAAGTTAAAAAATTCCCCTTTTAAAAATTTGGCCTTGAGTTTTCCAGTTTGGAAAGCCCAAATTAATTCAACCAATAATTTTTTTTATTTTTAATCCATGGAAAGGTTTATATTTTAAAATATTTAGGTTCAAAAAAATATTTAAAATTTTTGTCATATTAAATTTATGTAAATCAAATTTTAATTATTAAACTTCTTTTTAAATTTTTGTTAATTAATTAAATTAATTAATATTAAATTCTGTATTTAATATTTTTTACTTTTGGTTGATGTAATGTTGTTATTTAACCTTACCTTTTTTAATTTTCCGTTTTCTAACCGAAATTCTTCTTAAATTGATAATTGTTCCTTAAATTGGTTTTATTTTTTTCCATTGAAATTCAAATTCTTAATGGGAATTTGGTAAATTTTTTTGATTGTCAAATTGTTGGTAATGTTTGTAAAATTTGATTTTGGGTTTGGGTTTTTTCTTGTTGGGTTGTTTGTTTTGGGTGGTGGGGGGTTGGTTTTGTGGTTGGGCTGTTGTGTGTGCTTGTTTGTAAAATAAATTTTGGTTGGTGTTTGTGTGTTTTGGTTTTGTTTTTTTTTTTTTTTTTTTTTTCTTTCCTTGTTTTTTTAGAAATTTTTTAAATTTAGAAGCATGATTATAAATTATGAATTTGTTTTTAAAAAAAAAATTTTTTTTTTTGTTTTAATTAATTTTTTTAAAAAATTTTTTAATTTGTCAAACAATTTAATAAGTTTTAAATTTTTTATTATTTTTTGTTAAAACTTTTATTATTTTTTTCATTTTCTCATTTCCTTCCTTATCCCTGTTAGCCTATCTACATTTTACAAATTATGGAAACAACTTGTCCGGAGACGTCGGTTGTCCTTTAAATGTCAGTCATAAGAAAGATTGAGTGATTCCTTTGCAAAATAAAACCAAGTTATTTATTTCACCCGTCTTGTGGCTTTTATTTGCATTTTGGGGGTTATGCATTCCAATCTTAATTTAATGAAGCAATCACTCGAAATGGTAGGCATTCGTTTGAATGTTATAGCATATTTTTATTATATTCCAATGAATTACAGTTGAACACGGTTCTCATTTGAATGACATTGACTAGATATTTTGATTTATTTTTTTTTTTTTTATCACAGTTACAATGTTCAGTGAGCAAAATATGTTGCCATTCATTTACCCCAAAGTTAATGCAGTGCTAGTTTCATATTCACAATGTCTCTTTAGAAATGAAAATAAGTTTTATGCCATTTTTAAATACATCAACTTACTCTTTGGAAATTGTTGCGTTACACTTCATAAAAGTTCCATGGTCGTTATCATCATCTGTACCACAGGTGTCAAAATCAAGGCCCCGTGCCAAATCTGGCCCGCCACATCATTTTATTCGATCCGCAAGAGCAAATCAAACTTGTGAAATTTCATGCTGCTGGCTAAAGCCCGAAACAAAATTTCAAATTGTCCCATGTAAACCACAATAAGTCATTCTTTTTTACTTCAAATTTGAAAATTATTTTTTCATTAATTTGTAGTGCGCTCTATATGTAATAACTTTTCCTTTTGGCTTTTCCCTTCAAGTGGTCGCCACAGCGAATCAGTGTCCTTTATCTTCAGAGTTTTGATTGGCATGTTTGTTTTGGCCAAGCTTTTACATCGGATGCACTTCCTGACACAACCCTCTGTATTTATCATCAGCTTGGATATGTGGGGGTGTTGAAACATCCTTATGGCTTCTCCAAATTCATAATATGCCCCCGAGAGGAAACCGTAACTACAGTGTGGCCCGCGGGAAAAAAATGAGTTTGACACACTTGATCCGTATAGTTCATGTTACAGTTCATCCATCCAAAAAATGGATGAAATCAAGTCTCTTGTAGGCTACGTCACCTCGTCAATAGCAAGTATTTTGAAATACATGACCCAATCAATATATGTTAGATTCAGAGATTGGTACATCATTTTCTGTTCTCAGACTATTTTGCTTCATAATGTGAAAGCTTTCGCAAACAAAATAGTTTATCTTAATGGTATAACACTTGTTGATACTTGTGATTATGTTTGACCCAATTTTGAATTTTGGCAGAAAAACTGCTTCTTGACTTTTTGTAGCTTGATAATCAAACGTGACACACCATTGTTGTATTCTTGAACTTGCACGTGCACCCCGGTCTTGTATTTCTTACCTTGAACATGCACGTCAAACCCATATTTTTTTGGGGGTGTCGTATTAAGGAAAAAGTTTGAAAATATAACATTCATTGGGGGTGTGCCTTATACTCTGAAGCACCTTATACACCAGAAAATACGGTACTTAAGTCTGGATGACAACAAAAAAGAGAGACACTCTTTTTTTTTCTTTTTTGGGTGACACTTTTAATGTGCCACTCACTTTTATGCTATCTCACATTGACTTCATGCTTGAATCTGGAAACAGGCCTGTACAGAAAAAAACACAGAACCCAATTCCAGGGTGTACGCACACACACGCACATACACACAACACACACAGTCAAAGGCTCGAGCGGGAAAAGTCCACTAGAGTATTCTATTTTTGGCCGGGTGTAGGTGTACCTCCCTGTACATATTTCGCTTTAGCATATATTGTAAAGTATTCCTGATTGTATTCTAAATTGGTTAAGTTACTTGAAAAAAAGATAGTTTTGATCGAGTTTTGGGTGTTGCTAGAACAAGCTCACCCATGCAGGGCATGTGTGCCACATCACCCCAAGGCTGCCTATGGGGTCCTGACTTTTGCTGTCTGGAATGTGTGATAGATGCTATGAAGCAGACACGAGGGAAACTGAATCAAACAGTTTTGCGTGTGCTCACATGCTTATCTGTGTGGAGCATTCATTGTCGGTTCTGTGCTGGGAAACAATGGATACATCAAAAAGGGCTGTTTGTATTCTGAAAATATGCCGTACCTTCGTCCACATAAATCTCTGTCGATTTGCCTGGATTGCCCCTTTAATCTGTGTGTGTGTGTGTGTGTGTGTGTGTGTGTGTGTGTGTGTGTGTGTGTGTGTGTGTGTGTGTGTGTGTGTGTGTGTGTGTGTGTGTGTGTGTGTGCGTGTGTGTGTGTGTGTGTGTGAGTGTGAGTGGATGGGGTTTGCGATATATGCATCGCACGTTTTAGTTTTGTTTCTATTTTTACGTCTGATCTTCAGAAATAATTTCGCTCCACCAGAATTTGAGTCCACTTGTACCACCTCTTTTTCGTTGGATATGTGTTTGTTTTGAATGATCTCAACTAAATTGTCTGGGCTATTCTTGACTAACGTGGATTTACAATTAAGTTGCGTAACACTCACAACCGCTTTGCAGTCAATGCGATGAAAAATATGGTCTGATATTTTATTTAGGGTAGCCTGTGCTGTATGTCATGCGTATTAGCATATTTGACAATAAAGCTGACTTTGACTTTGACTTTTGACTTTGACTAATGTTTGACTGATTAGCATGTTCACTCACAGTGCACTGTGCTTGTTTTGATTGTGACTCCGGATTCCCTGTGTGACATATATTCTGTCTGTGTAGGTTTTCTCCACGTACTCCTGTTTCTCCCCATATTTCAAAAAACATGTGTGTCAAGTTAATGGAACACTTTAAATTGTCCCTAGGTGTAATTGTGAACATGAATAGTTTTTTTTTTGTTGCATGCCCTGCGATTGGCTGCCAATCGGTTCAGGTATCCCCTTCTACTGCCCAAAACTGGGATATGATCAGCACCCCCAGCAACGTTTGTCAGGATAAAGCAGATTGGAAAATGGATGGATTGATATTTTATTTATTTATGACATTTTGAATTACGTAGTCATCAGTGAACTCACTCCTCTTCTGATATTCGTTTTACAGTCTGAAATAAGGAAAAATAAATGGACAAACAGATGTGTTTTTCTGTTAATTAACTCATTCATGGCCAGTGTCAGAGTTTTTTTTGTCATTTTCACTCAAATTCCAGGCCCTACAGAAAATTGAGTTTTCGGATTACATAAACATTCAACATAGCGTTAGAAAACGTAGACTCTCTTCTTTCATCAGAAAAAAACTAATATATATATATATATATATAGCTTTTTCGCTTCGGGAGTAACATGAGGTGCAAGCAGTGGTGGCTGTACAAAAGGCAAATGATGCCCCCTCGTGGATGGGAAAAACATTGCGAGAGGTCTAACCAGCGCTTTATCAGCACCCCCGCAAGAAAAGCCAAATTCGGGAATGGCGCTCCACATCATATTTTCAATTTGGGATGGCAATGAATGAGTTAATTTTCCTTGCAGAATTAAATCTCAACAAATATTACGAATGACAAAATATGACCAAAAAAGAGAAAGGTCTGTCGAAAATGGTCTGTCAAAAATAAGCCTCGGACGCTCCATTGTCGACAAGTGTGCTCGGGGATGTACTGTATGACAAGAGCTTCATAATGAATTCAAGATGTTTAAATATTCACATGCCAGCAGGCTCACAGCGCAATGGCACTTTACAACACCCAGCCAACAGAGCAGATTTCACACAGCATATTCTTTTTTTTACCCATTATTTATATGTCCCTGTAGCTCTTTTGACTGGACTACTGTCATCTGCTCGATTGATTTGAACAAAGGGATCTCGGTTCCACTCACACTTAACATTTGAGCCTCCTTGGAAGAAACTTAGATCCTCATGGTTCTCCATACTGATGGACGGACTCATATAGTAAGCACAAGATGGTGTTCGGTGCTTGGGAAGATAAAGGTAAGATTGTCCTGCATCTTTTTCCATCCACACCTTATAATTCATTCCTCTGTTGTTGTCCCAGTACATTGTCGTGCCGCATCCGGGCCTGAAAGACACACAAAACTCAACCCGCTCAGTTGGGTTGATAATTTGGGGTAAGCGCAAGTCGAAGGTGAAAACGTCCACAGCAAAAGCTCCGCGCCGCTGCTGTTGCAAGAACATGCATGGGATGTCGAAGTGGTGCTGCCAGGAGTCAAACGTGAGCCTCAAGTGGACGACCTTGTCAGTACTGCCATGGCAGACGTGCACTTTCCCACGCAAGGAGCATTCGGAAACGCTGCAGCTTTCTAACTGTACATTTGTCTCTCGTAGGCGTGCAAGGAAGGCTTTGGAATCCAAAGCTAGCTGAGGAAAGTCAAGATGATACTTTTGCTTTTGTGTCTTTTTTGAGTCGGGCGCTTTTTTTGGGTCGGACCCGATGAGATGTGGCTCAGCAAAGGAGGAGTTGTCAGTCATAAATAGATGCACCGCCGTGAGCGCAAGTCCTTTGGCGTCTGCAAACACCACACGTTTGTTGCAGAGGCCTCCGGCTTTCTTGAGGAAACAGCTCTGAAGTTGTGACGATGTTGAAGGTGATGAGAGACTCAATCTAGAACACTGGGTGGGTTGATGGAAAGAGTGTGGGTTGGCTCTTTGCGGGCTGCCCATGGGCTGGTAATGATGCAAATCAGGTTTCATCGATAGAAGTTGATAAAGTCGGCGGCGCTGGCTCAAGCTTAAGCACATGGTGAGGTCGACTTGCATCTCAGTTGGATGGGGGTGGCTGCCAAAGGTCGGCAGCACTCTGAGGTTCAAAAAAGTGGATGAGGTTCATGTTTTACATTTCTTCATGTTGCTCAAACACGCATTTCATAGATTTAATTTCAGAATGCGCTTTATAATGGGTAATATTCCGTTATAGCTACTATACATGTACTACAATTTATAACACACACACGCGCACACACACACACACACACACACACACACACACACACACACACACACACACACACACACACACACACACACACACACACACACACACACACACACACACACATCCCTTTGTGTGGGTGCGCCATTTTCAAGACGTGCTTTTCAAGAAAAATCACGAAGAAAGGTTTATCAGTTATTTCCTGGCTAATTGTACCCTTCAGTCACACCACACTTTCTTCAGTCTGGATTAATTCAGACGTAGCACTACTGAAGGCCTAGCAATGACATCCACAGCCCGCCACTGAATTATTCACTCAGTGCAATCGATCAGGACAGAAGTATTCAAACATGCACAGACAACACTGTGTCATAACTATACATCACTTCTACAGTATGTGCAAATACTACCCCAAGCAAAATGGACCATACTCTAAAGTCTAAAAGAACACATGGCCATCATTTAAACAGTTTTATATTGTATTCATCGCTATTGAAAGAAAGTACATCCAAAATTACTTAGAGCTGATTCAGCAGTGAAAACAGCAGTCACACAGTATTATATATGCTATAAAAATCCATCTTAATAATAGTCATAGAAAGACTTTAAAACGGTACTCACTGTTTCATCAGCAAATATTAAAAAAGGACACGACACCTATTCAGAACTCTGGTCTCACCTGAACTTATGTGAGAGGTTTGCAGAGAAGTCGAACTTTACGTTTGCAGCTGCTTCACATATCGCTAGAGTTGAGCAAATGAACTTTGCTTTTTGTCATGTCCTGCCCCTATGCTGCATAAAAGGCGAAGAGGTTGTTCCTATGATCTATTTTCACAAAGCGCTGTGCTTCGATGACTGCATACCGTGTCATCACTTGAAGGACAGGTGGGAGCTCCAAGCAGACGATTATCAGTGGCCTCTTGCCAAATGTATGAGATCACACAAGAGAAAAGGCTACAGACAAACTCTCCCTGTCTTTTGTGATTTGGTGAAATTGTATCCGTTATTGCCAGTGTTTGGGCTGCTCTTGTGAGAATAATGTGGTTGGTGTGCCAAGAACGTACTTTTGTTTGAAAAAAGCACAGCACTTTTTAGGACTCGGTAACGCCAAGGACAATTTAACAAAAATGTCAACTGCAATGTAATCGTCATTATGTTGCATTGTGAATCATTCCTTACTTTTATTTGTGCACAATATACATTCATGTGCAGAATACACATTCATAAATAACCTGTATCACACATATTATTGGTTAGATCTAAATCTGTAATGCAGCAGACCAACGTAATTCTTGGAGCAAGAGATGTGCCATATTTTAACCTGTGGGCTTCTGTTTGAAGACTTAAAATAAAATAAATAAATAAATACATAAATAGATGGATGGATAGATAGATAGATAGATAGATAGATAGATAGATAGATAGATAGATAGATAGATAGATAGATAGATAGATAGATAGATAGATAGATAGATAGATAGATAGATAGATAGATAGATAGATAGATAGATAGATAGATAGATAGATAGATAGATAGATAGATAGATAGATAGAGCATGTCCTACCAATAACATTCCAGCTTTAGAAAGACATAATGTGTGGATTTACTTGAGAGAGGTGACATTTTAATGTTAACAGCTATAGTTTCATCTAACCGAATGGCATCGTGCTGAGAGGTATTTGTAATTTTACTCCGCATATAGCTCAATTAAGGCCACAAGAATTAATATTGACAACGTGCTTAAAATGACATAGCTTCTTGTTTTTTTGTTTTCTTTGTTATATGTAAACATACGTTTGCGCATATGTGGCGTAGTTAATGTTTTGCTGATCAACCCCTGTCAGATCTAACACAAGCTTGCACCCAAATCCTGCGGAAAATTTAACCTATGAACTATTGTCACATTTAAGTGATACTTTCAAATGGAAAAGAACATTTTTGCTCAATGGCGCCATTGCATATTTACACATTTCTTTGATATTCTGTGCATATTGTTGCGTGGACGGAAATGTATCAATGAAACCAAGCGCCCGTGTGGCATCAAAATCCCACGAGGATGAACCCATACGTGTGATGTATAATGCACCCAGCGCTAGTGCCGTATGATTTATAATTGATTCGTCTCAGTTCTGAAATGTGTTGACCCCCGCATATCCCACTGTGGGTTACGCTTTGATAGCTTACAGTCTCGCAATAAAATGCAAGGTGGGTGTGGGTGGCGTGTGTAATAGATTAATTCACGTCACATTCAAATCATTATGCCAAAGATAGGAAGGAACCCTACAATGGATTTTAGACATGACATCATGTAATCATTAACAATGTCTCGGCTTTTGAAAGTAGTTTTCAGCACTGGACCTTAATAAGCTGATTTCAAGGGGGTCATTTTGTCAATATTCAAATCTGAAATCTGTGCTCTTCCAAAAGCAGATGTGTCCGAATCGTTACACCACACTCCCATTTGACTCACCAGCTGTGAGCAACATTTGATTCTGTCTGGGTTGTATGCTCACACAGCTGGAGGGGAAACGGAGCAGTCATGTGAATCCAGGTGTGAGTGACCAATATTGCAGCGTTCAGCAACCATTCCTCGAATGAATCCATGAAAATAAAAGCGAACACGGGAAATGAATGCTGATCATATGCATCAGATGCTCTCAAGCCATGCAACACACACTCGACTGCTCATGTGAACCTTTGCATCTCGCTCACTTGATGGCAGTAGAGTACCAGCCATAATATCAACCTTGGTTCCCTTCCCTTTGTTAAGATGCAGCCGCCAAAACAAAAACAGGAAAAGGTGCCAAGAATGCAGACGACTGGCCTTTTGAGTTTCAACATGTTTGCCTCCACTCACTTCCAGTCTAGTCCAATTGGGACTGATGAATGCCCAGATTCTACCAGCCCCCGTGACACAATTAGGTACCCCAACACATTCATCTTCCATTGCATAAATAAATACAACACTATATTATTTATCCCATTCATAGTTTGCAGTGGCGCTGTCCATCAGTGGCAATCAAATCCGATGTTCTGTTTTTGTAATGCATGTGGGATCTTTTTACATGCATACTAATGTCACAAAGGTTCACAATCTTTTGCTTGCTCTGTAACATTTAACAACAAGGAGAAAATTAAAAGCTCAAATATATTATATTAATGGAGAATCATCCATTCAAGAGCATATCTCACAAATGCAAATAAAAGGTCTTTGTGCACTGATGTCGTTTTATGAAGGAGGAGTGGAACCGCACCTACTGTATGTAATTTACGTAAGTTCCCATGTGGTTTATACGAATGGTTGCAGGTAAATAATAAATTTGCATCACATGGAGCTGCCTAGGGCACCCAAATACTGTTGTGGAATGTTATTTCTTTTTCAATCGCATGCTGCAATGTGTTGACCTCGTGGCAGTGAAATTGGGAAACTGCTTTTTTAATTTATTTATTTATCTATCAAATAATACTAATGATCCCAAAGGCATCGCATGGCTGAGCAACCAAGTCATCGAGTGATTTTCTGCTTTATTAAAATACCCTGGAGTCCGATAGTAAGGGACCTCTGTTAATGAAATACTGCAGCTTTCCAGCGAGGATGTTTATTTTGAGGAAAGTATTTTTTTATAACTGTTGCTGTTTCATGTTTTAACACTGTGTACTGCAAACATAAATGAAGCAAAAACAGTGCAATCATAAAAATCAAAACTGTAAAGATGGACGGAGAAAAAATAGGTTAACTAAATGTGCTCACAATATCGGACAGCCATTTTATTGTTGTTTTCATTTAGCAGACTGTGAAACACAATACATTCAGTATTGGCAATGATAGGATTAAACAGATATATAAGGTGAGACACATTCTCCAATATTTTGGTCTTCGCTTGACCAAATGCAAATTTCCCCATTGTGGGACGATTAAAGGTTTTCTGATTCTGATTCTGACACGGTTTTGTGCATTATTTGGATTAAAAACACAATTGCTGCCCATCTTTCTTGGTTAGGCGACTGTCAGAGATACGACAGTCAGACACCGTGGACAGACACTCGAAACCAGAAAGATCGTCCCCACTGCCGGCAGGAGATGCAGTCATTAATGACGTACATCTGAATTCTGCACCCCTCTGCCAAGCTATTTATTGAGAGTATTTGTAAATTCAAGTGATACATTAGTAAAACATAGTTTTCTTGATTATAATGCCACGTCTCTGGACGTTCTGAGGACCAAGAGCTGCAAGCAGTAAAACAGTTGAAAAAAAAGCAGTAAAAAAATATATATTTTTGTTGGTTGTCTTTTCCATGAACTGATAAGTTTGTAACCTGACGCTTGTGCAGGATGTTCAAGCCGTAAATAACTCCAGTGATAAAGGAGTATCCCAAGCTCTAAATTCTGTGCAAGGCCGGACCTCCTAGATGGAGCCGACAGTTCACCCTGCCGTGTCTGTTTCACTCAGATTTACTGTGGCCATCTGCACTTTGACTGTGGGCCTATTGTTGTTTGTTGTTTAGTTGGCCAACTAAGCACGGCACTTTTAAACATGATAACTTCTTATCCTCCATCACTAACTCGTTATCAAGTACATAAGGTCTGACGTCTATCCTTATTTTAAGCCATCAGTGTCAAAGTTATAGCCCAGGGGCCAGATCCGGCCTGCCACATCATTTTCTGTGGCCAGCAAAATTGAATAATCTGTTTCAACCTGCATGTTCCTTGCTAAAATCTGTTCAGAAATGTCAAAGTGTCATGTGTAATAAGTCACATTGCAATTTTGCACTGACATTATTACATTATTACACTCACTTCAACAATAATGGAATATACCACAAACACACACAGTAGCTGTTTTTAAGAAACATCACAAGGAAACTGTGACAGGTCCAATTAAAGTCGAAGTGACAAAGCCGTCAGCCAGGTAAGAATTGAGGAGAAGCGTCACCAAATACAAAACAATTGTCTGGAAAACAAAACTCACTTTAGACCAAATTTAACAAAAAAGTTCAGTGATTTCAAAACTATTAAGCCATCAATTGTTCGTGTGCAAGTTATGTAAAGTAATGACGGAACAGTTATTCGGTTTCACTATTGCAATACTGCGCCAAGGGAAATGTAACTAGCTCGCAACAAAAATGAGTTTCCCTAAAACTCATTTTCAATAATTTCCATAAGAGATTGAATTTTTTATGTTATTTTTACTTCTCTTGTATACCTTCTTGTGTGGTTTATAATTCATTGCTGATGAACCTCGGCGGCTTTCATGTTATATACAAACGCTAGTATGAAAGCTAACTATTCAGAGAATGCTGGGCTTGTACAAATGTTGCTTGACACTGATGTTTCTGCCATCCATTCGTTTTCTATAGTTCATGCCAGATGACTTTGGGCGAGGGATCTGGTTGCCAGCAGATTACAGACAATGATAAGATCTGATCACAGCTCAACTAATTGTGACATCACTTCTATTCATTGATATGGTCTTTCAAGCATCTGACTCCAATAACGGCTTACTCCATTTATTTTCACCACAAAGAATGAACATATTTGTAGGATTGTGTCACTTATTAATACATTATAGAACTGCAATGGATATGGACAACTGGAATGCATTATATTAAGACACCACAGATAAGAAAAGATCAGAAAACCTTTATTCGTCTCGCAATGGAGAAATTCCAAATTAACTTGATCCATATATGACTGTGACCTGTTTTAACTGCAAAATTATGAATGACGACTATGACTTTATCCCAACCATCTTCGGCACCTAGTGCCCGAAGATGGCTGGGATAGGCTCCAGCACCCACCACAACCCTAATAAGGATAAAGCAGTCTGGAAAATGGATGCATGGATGGATGGATGGAAGGATGGATGGATGGATGGATGGATGGATGGATGGATGGATGGATGGATGGATGGATGGATGGATGGATGGATGGATGGATGGATGGACGGATGGATAGATGAAAAGATGCATGGATGGATGGACTATGACTTTACTCTTTCAACCATTAACAATAGCAAACTCTTATCTATCATATCCAAACTTAAGCAGTGGCTTCACCTTGCAAAGAGTTTACGAAAATGCATAAGCAGCAGCATATTCTAGTCTCAAAATGAAAGGTGTTGAACTCATACACTATTTACTGTTTTCCTTGTCAGTATTAGTTGTTCTACAACTCCAGTGGATTCGAATGATTTTCATTTCTCCAAGATCGTAATGGTAGAAAGTGAATTAACCATGAAGTCTGTCAAGCAAGCAGCAGCATCACATTAAAATTCCCTGTAAATTCCATCATTCCCTCTGAAGGTTTTTGATCACTTTCTTTATTTTTTTTTCTTCCACACTCTCATTCATCATTTCAAATCCCTTTCGTTTGTGTCTTATCACCTGTAAAAATAACCATTAAAATTGTGCAGTACATCAAAGTTTTTAATCCATTTTACTGTATTAATCATGAGAACGAAGTCATCCCAGAGGTCCATTTCTCTTGGAAGGTTAATGTAATGTAATCAATTTGCCCTATGACAAATCACAATCCCGAATGTACTTTCAGATTTTAAGTGAGTGTTGATGCCAATTGATGCACATGGCCTTAGAATTCTATTAAAGCAATGGAAATGTACTGTAGTCTGCCACACTGGGAGCTACTGTGCACTCTCTTATTCTTTATTTCAACATTTGATCACTTTCATCATGCTGCATTACACTAAACTTGACTAAAGGTATTATTCTTGAAACCAGACTGAAAAGACTATTTTTTTTCCATTTTCAATCTCATCATGATTTCATAAAGCAACCATGTTTTTGGACCCCAAAAATGCAGGCTCTGACAAAATATGAAACAAAAACATTTATTACGGACAAAGAACAAACTAAAATTGCTGGTCATGAGGAGCACGGAAAAAAACATGCATAAATAACCAACAGCCTTAAAAGGAAAGGTTCAATGGGAACATAGAACACACACACAAACAACAAAAGGTTCTATTACGCAAAATCAATTATCAAGAGCTGTAAAACAACACAACTACTTTCAAACAAGGATCGATGAACAACATGAGAGTGCCTATGAATAGTATCATGTTGTCCAAGAAAGTAACACTTGAAGCTCAACAATTAACGAGGAAGGTCAATCAACGCACAAAACGCCCTGGCAACTTATATGTCCTTAAATACTAAGCTAGGCTTGATTGTAAAAATGAAACAGGTGTGCTTACTGGAGGGAAACGCCCTTCACTTCAGCTAGAGATGCAACGCAAGGAGCGAAGGGGCACATAAAACCAGGGCAAAAAGTAGGGGGGGCTTCCTGAGCCCAGTGAGAATTGTTCTGCTGCCCATTATGGGCCATGATTAAATATCCATCCATCCATCCATCCATCCATCCATCCATCCATCCATCCATCCATCCATCTATCCGTCCATTGATCAATCCATCCATCCATCCATCCATCCATCCATCCATCCATCCATCCATCCATCCATCCATCCATCCATCCATCCATCCATCCATCCATTTTTCTGACTTGCTTTATCCTCACAAGGGTCATAGGGTGAGCTGGAGCTTATCAAAGCTGTCTTTGAATAATAGGTCGGAGACACCCTAAACAAGCCAATCGTGAGGCACACAAGAAGAACAACAACATTCTTGCTCACACTCAAATCTAGAAACATTTTTTTTGAGTGTTTATCCAGTCTGTCATGCATGTTTTTGAAATCTGAAAAGAAACCAAGGTACCTGGAGAAAGCCCATGCCGTCCCGGAGGAACATGGAAACTCCACACAGGAAGCTACAAACCCACCCCATTAACTGTGAGGTTGGTTCATTAACTGCTGGCTCACTGGGTCGCCCATGCATAAACATCAGCATAATAATGACTAGTTTGGTTTAGGATAATAATAATAATAATAATAATAATAATAATAATACATTATTGACACTTTTGCTCTGCCGCTAAGGAATATGCAGCCTCAGCCAAAATGCCAGGGCCGATTTGTGTTTTTGTTTCCTAGTCCTCCAGCACTGCTGATATTCCAGACATCATCAGGTGTACTGGGGGAAATGTTTGACCTCGACACTTGCCGACTGACAACCTGAAGCTCTCCAACTCAAATACCAAAGAGCACATGTAAGCACATGAGAGGATGGGGGGGAGGTTGCCGAAAAGAAGCTGACATTGAACAACAAACATTTTGCTGGAGCAGCCGTTCTCTACACACGGTCATTTTCAAACAGTGGTGGGCTGCTGTTCCTGAGGAGTGACAAAAACAAAACAAAAAATTCCTTTGGCCCCTGTGCCATCAACCTACATAGTGGAAAAGGGAAATAAGATTGTTGTGTATTTTAGAAAGCATTTTTTTTGTTTCTTTTTTTTCTTGAACATCTCAAAATTCCAATCTACCTGCCAAAGGCCCAGAGATGTATTTCAGAGACAGTGGTTAATCCAGTTGACAGTTTTACTCATTCACTGCCAGACGTGCAAAAATGTGTCCACTCCGGTGCCAGGGTTTTTGTCATTGAGTTTAGGACTACATAAACATTCAATGCAGCGTAAGAAACCTTAGATTTGCTTCTTTCATCAGAAAAAAGACAATTCCTAAATTATATGGGTCTGGGGTTATATGAGAAATGAGGACGGCTGACGACTTGTAGTCGACGTGCACATTCCACCATGATGTCCCTGATCCACTGGTGGAAAGACGCTTTGATCCTCTCCTCTTTCATCTAGAACTGCTTCATGTCATCACAAAGAGGGTACAGCAAGTCCTGAAGAATGTGTGTGTCTTTGTTTTGTCATATTGTCACTATGCTGTCATATTATTTGTTACTTAGTTTTTTTTATGTTCTTTTGACTTCACGACGGCGCCCCGAGAGTGGCTGCCTTTCCAGCAGCTCATGTATTTTGTTTTTCTACTTTCATTCCTTTCATCACTTTGCTGCTGTGAAATGTAAATTTCTCCACTGTGAGACTAATATTGGCAAATCCAATCCAATCCAATCCAATGCAATAAATACATCTTGGTTTATATAGCACTTTAACAACAGCTGAAGCTGGAACAAAGCGCTAAAATGGAAAAAAAGGAAAGTGATGCCCCCTTGTGGAAGGGAAAAATATTGCCAGAGGACTTGCCAGCGCTTTATCGGCACCCAAGCAAGAAAAAGCAAAACCCAAACTAATTCGGTCATCATTTCGTCATATTTTCAATTCTCGAATGAAGTCATGAATGGCACTGAATGTGTTCACATGTCAGGTTACAGGGGGCACGAAAGGGTTACATTATTTCAAAATATGTTGTAGAATGATCAATAAGTTAAGAAACACCTTAATGTCAATATTGCACCACATTCACTGAAAATATACAAACATTATCTATGCTTCATTTAAAACTTCTCCTTTGGTTGGAGGTGTAAGTAGATAGTGTTAAATAACATATAACATCTCAATTGACTGCTATTGTGAATGATTATGTGACTTCAGGGGGCAAATGGTATTCGTATGACCTGAAAATTAACCTGGGTCGGACTCAATATTTGATCAGAGCATGAAATGTTCCACGTTATCTGGTCCAAGCCAATTCCACGCCTCCTTCTTTTCACCATCTGAATTCAACGTCTCTGCCTAATCAGCCACAAGGAGAAGTGGTCTGCGAACATTTCAAACATCCATGAATATTTGATTGTCAAAAATTGCCTTAAGGGAATGCGTTGGGCTAGAGGTTTAGTTTTGATTTGCGATAAAACCATCAAGGAATCAATTTCATGTGCGTTGAATAATTCATGGTTTAATTGAATGAGAAATAGCAAAAGGGGCATTGGTTATGAAATGGTCTGAAGGCTGTGTGTGTGCATGCCACTTGTGTGTAGGAGAATGGAATGAAGAATTGTGTGCGCTGTGTGTGTGTGTGTGTGTGTGTGTGTGTGTGTGTGTGTGTGTGTGTGTGTGTGTGTGTGTGTGTGTGTGTGTGTGTGTGTGTGTGTGTGTGTGCGTGTGTGTGTGTGTGTATATGTCTGTCACTCAAAACGACAACAGGCAGCGAGTGGCTAGGGACCTCTTGTCAATTCACCTGTACCGCTGTTGGAGAATGGCAATTGGGCACCCGTGTCAATAACACATTGAGACTGAGAGGAAATCTGACACCTGATTTATTCAACCTATTCTTTTTGCAATTCATACACATAAAAAAGAAAATAAAGTGTATTCATTTCTTTCTCTTAAGAAAATTGTTTTGAAATTTCAGAAGCCAATCGACAGTTTTTATTGACAGCAGCATATATGAAGATTGAATGATTCATTTGGTTAAAAAAAACTAATAAAAAAAATGATGATTCAACTGTGTTCGTTGTTTGCATTCCATAATAATACTATGCAAAATGTACAGAACTAAATTATTCGTTTGATTCAGGCTCAAAACGCAAATAAAATCATAGTACGAGAACTGATTGTGTTTTATGCACTAGTTTAGTTTCAATTACATTTTCATTGACTTATTACATCCATCCATCCATTTTCCGTACCATTTTATCCTCATTAGGGTCGCGGGCGGTGCTGGAGCCTATCCCAACTGTCTTCAGGCACGAGGCGGGGGACAACCTGAATTGGTTGCCAGCCAATCGCGGGGCATACAGAGACAAACAACCAGTCACTCTTAGGATTTAGAGTGTCCAATCAGCCTGCCATGCATGTTTTGGGAATGTGGGAGGAAACTGAAGGACCCGAATCAAACCCACGCGGGCGTGCGTAGAGCATGCAAAATCCACACATGAAGGCAAGAGCAGGTCTTGAACTCACGACCTCTGCCGGCGTGCGGGTGTTTAATGCTGCTAGGTAAGAATTTACTGTTCAATATAATAGAGATTCAGCAAAAAAAGAGAAACAGAGGGCACAAATTGGGGATTATATTTTGTCCAAGTGTATGATGACATTAACGTGCAGTTAAAATTTTTTACCTGATCTACAGCCACCATAGAAATAGATAGGTTTAGAAGTGGCGTAGAGACGAGGTTGATTGCAAACCCGGAAGTGACGGCACGAGTTGTAGCGTCCATAGTAACGTGGCTTGGTTTGGCATAGAAATAGGATCGTTTTGACCGTATTTAGGTCTATTTAACGTATGGATGCTGTAAAAAGGAACAACAGTTGGGGGCCGCAATGTTTCGCTTACGGATGCTTCAACTACAAGCTGAAAAACAAAGGAATTTCGTTCTTCAAGTGAGTGAAAATGAAATTTCTATAAAAAGAAAAAAAAATAATTCGTTTTGCGATGTTTTAGCGACTAATTTTCGTCCTGTTTTCGATCTTCGACCGTGTATAAATACGTTCTAGCTGTTCTTCATTAGTATGAAATTGAATTGGCTCTGCCTCCTCAAGCATGTAACTAATTCGACTCTAAATTTGAACTGCAGGGGTGTGCGTTTCACTAAACATTGCTAACTTAGCAATATTGCTAATATATTGCTAAGTTCATTGTTAACGCTAAAAACGTGTCTCACTAAACATCATTTAGCAATATTGTTAACGCTTAGCAAATAGCAAAGTTTAGTGAAACGCGCCCCAGGTTAGCCGGCTCTGCTCATACAACATACTAATAATTCTTGATCTTTTTGATCCGTTGTAGATTTCACACATATATACACTATACACAGTGTTACCTAATCCTCCACAATTTCTGATTTAGTCCAATTCCGATCACCAATTAAGTATGATCATTCTTTATGAATGTTATTTTTTTCACGTTTGAAGATTGGTTACAATCACACTCAAAAGATAATTATACTATGTATTTGAATTTTCAATCTTAAAGAGCTGTCATTTCTATTATCCATAACATTTTTAGACTCTGAATAAATATACATCAATAGTGGTGTATTTAATTGCAATTGTATGTTTTGGATTATAAAAAAATTATAATCCAAAAGATCAGATATGCTTTGGATTATAAAAAAATTATAATCCAAAGCATATCTGATCTTGAAAGTTGAGGTTTTTGGACTTGTCCGACTTCACATCGCGCCGAAAGATGACGTGAGAGTGAAGTAGTTGTCTTCTAAAACATATTTAGCCACAGAGTATTAGAATTTCGTCGAATACCGGAAGAAAATCAACGAAAAACGAGCAAAAATTATTCATATGGTACGGAACTGTGTCAGAGGCTACAATTTGTGATGTCACTGATGACGTCACGACATGGTGACCGCGGGGCGCAATGCTATTGCCTCCTTTGGGCACTTCTAAACCTATCTATTTCTATGACAGCCACCCACAAAATGTTTTCAAATAAAATACATTGTATGTTTATGCTATTTATTTTAGGAAAATATGATTTTGTATGATTCTGAAATGAACATGATATGATCTGAAGTGGGTTTTACATTATACATGATATGTAAACAGAATAACTGTATAGTATTTTCGCAATGATTTCTTTTAGAATGAGAGCAGTCATCTATGTTCAGAAAAAAAAAACTGGTGACATGGACAATTATAAATGAAAAAAAAGTGAAAAAATAAAGTATGTACAGAAGAGGAATGCAACAATTCACATAAATTGTACTGCAAAGGCAAATCTAACATCATTTCAATATTCACCCAATATTGACCCAAGTGACACTTGCTGAATTTTGCAAACGCAGCAGCAATGTCACTCTGCTGTAGCAGAGTGACAAAAAAATTGATTGTTTCAATGACAAAAACGAAAAAGTGAGACAGACAGTTCATTAATCCCCTCAACTTAATTTGATTGACATTTGATGCGTTTCATGGGATACTCTCGGCAGGTGCGTTTTGGAAATGCTCAGATGATAACGTTCAGATCATGTTCAAAGTGTTCTATCTTTGGGGTATATCACTTCAGGGCAAGACGTGAACTTGAAATGACATAGATATTTTGGAAGTATCATCATTGGAGTCTATTGCTTGTAGTATACTGTGCACATGAATCATCTTTGAGTGTGTAAGAAGCATATATGTGTATTTAATCAGGAACTCTTGTTGACAAGAAGCAAGTTTATCATAGTCAGGCAGGGAGCAGATGTTCGGATGAGGTCAAGAGCATGACAGCTGACACCGGAATGATCATGACCTGAAGAGGGATTTGTGAATTCATAGGAATAGGTGTTTTGAAGTTAACACCCAAAATAGATTAAAAAAAAACATTTCTGAACTTTTTTTTCCTTTTTTCTGAAGTCAATCAAATTTGATGAATTCACCAACCTTGTTGCTAGAAAGATAGTAGTTTATGCATACAGTTCTCTTAGATTTGACTGTTCCAGGTTTGGAGGCTTAGGTCAATGCCGAGCGTATTGGCAATTTTCTTCTTCTGGTACCACAGTTACATTTGTCACTACTAAGCATTACACTCTGCTTTGGAAAATCAGAGCGCAGACGTTTTTCTTTCACCTCTCAAAAAAAGACTGCTTTACTGGGCAGCTGTCAATGTGTTCTTGCAAAGAGTCTCTGTTTGCGTGAAACTGTTTGAACAAAAGGCAAGAATCTTTTGAAAATAAATCACTCAGTCGATCTCGATTTAGCACATTTTTTTCAGAATGCTGAGCTTTGTTCACTTTGTGTCAATCAGCTCCAAGGTGATCAGAGACTGTCTGTAGTTACTTGTCAGTGCTCACAGCAGGAGTCTTTACCCTGACACTAAGCACAACTTCTCGATCAGTAAAACATGTCACAAGTGCTTCATGAAGCTTCATTTTCCCGTTTTATATATATATATATATATATATATATATATATATATATATATATATATATATATATATATATATATATAGACACAAACATGCGCGAACATTTCTTAATGGAAGCTTTTAAAGATTAGCATATGTTCATAAATAATAGACATTGATTTGTTTACTCTGTTGCCAAACAAAGAAGAAAATGACTATACATTTAAATGATGCAACACTTCTGACACTTTCTAAAAACAGCAATTAATCAATTTTATCCAAATGCCCAAAATTAGAAATGTTTTTATAGCTGCATGCATTTTTTTCTCCAGTGAATATTTTTTTTTAATTCAATAGCAAGTCTCAGATCTCAACAAGAATGACGGAAAAGGACAATTTGTCAAATGAACCGAAATAACAGAAATTGATTAATGCGTGACAAACAATTGTACATCTGTTTTCTGAAACACTTTTTGCACGTACTACTTCTATCATTTCTGCCTTGGCTTTAACGTGTTCTGTCATTTAGCTTGTTGTGATGACACAGTCATTTGCATTTAAGAAGCCCATTGTTTAAAAGGGCTGGTTGTGTGTAATGAGCTATGCTTCATTTAAATGCACTTTTTTTCACCACCTGACTCCTAACCTCTTGTCAACAGTTTCTTCGCACTTGACTGCTAAGACGCATGTGATTTAAATTGCAGAGAGACTGCAAACTTTTTATGAATGTAAGAAATTAGCAGATGCGGCTCAAAAACAGTTTGGGGAACGGAATTGACAAGTGCCGTTGACACACCATCAAACTGAGACTGATTGCTTGAATAATTGGTTTGTGCCCAATTATATTAGTGTGCCCTCTGGGGTGTCTGTAGGATTATGTGTGCCACACTTCCAGTGGTATAAAGACTGGCCGGAGGAGCTTTGCTGCAAGGAAACTGGCAGATTTGTTTCGTAGTGGGGAATTCGATCAGATTTGTAGAGCAATTCTCCTCTACCACAATTACATTTTGTAACTTTACAATCACGTTAGGGAACTGACGAGAATGAGGGAAGCGCAGAGCGGCACCAAGTTTGTTCTGTGCCTATGATAAGAAGACCACAGCTTAAGTGAGTTAAATCAGAAATAGCATTTGCACAGCTGTTGTTTCCATAAAGCCCCCCCCCCCCAAGGAGAATTGGAAGAGGGTGGTCTAAGAAGATCCGGTATGGGCAACGTGCCAGCAGGTCTCACTGGGTCCTTGATTGTCACTCAGATGCTCTATTTGAGCATGTGGACACACATGACATATCTCTCTCGCTCTCTGTCTGTCTGTCTGTCTGTCTTACTGTCTGTCTGTCTGTCTGCCTGCCTGCCTGCTTGTCTTTCTCTCTCTCTCTCTCTCTCTCTCTCTCTCTCTCTCTCTCTCTCTCTCTCTCTCTCTCTCTCTCTCTCTCTCTCTCTCTCTCTCTCTCTCAAAATTCTCAAAAGATGCAATTCAAAGGTTATTAATATACTGTACAGTCAACATAAATGAATTGGGAACACTCTTACCATACTTTTCGAGGAGAGAGTATTACTTAATTTTATTGGCCGTTGCATCCGGAGTAAGGATGCAAGAAAACACATCGATACTCTTGGAGCAGAATGAAGAAATACAACATTGATATTTCTATCAAAGGCATTGCATTAGATTACAAGTGGATCTTGTCTCTGCCTGTGTAGGTCTGCTGATCCTATATAAGTGGAAAGTCCTGCAGGAAGATGGGGAGCTTTGCATTGCTTAAATGAGAGATACACAGCTGCACGTGCCTTGAATGTTTATTATGGAATAAATTTTGTCTGCAGAGTAGACGATACTCCGTACTAAATCCTTGAATAGTTTACAAATCACTGCACAGCCTGTTCTGATTTTCCTCAGCTCTATTGAGCAATTTAGAAACATAAGCTCATTATGAGGCTACACCATTGCAAGTTTATGCTCACTGTTTTGGGAATTCATTTTACAGTCACATCAAATGTTGATGGAGGAAAAAAGCCCATAATTGACTCATGGCTCAAAATTGATACAAAAGTAACCATTGAGAATAAAAGTTAACAAAGTACATTCCGTGATGGAAGGTCACAAAAAACACACACATTTGCTGCTAAATTACTATGAGTATGAATACAATAGTTGTAAAACGTATACACACCCCGTTGAGAAAAACTGGTTTATATGATAGACCATATAAGACAATCCAGTGACCTGCTGCGAGGAGCTTCAAATGTTTCGAGTCTTTCCTAAATGTTATTTAAAGCACTGGCCTCCAATGTAAATGTATGTCTCGTGTGCTCGGCTTACATCTGATTATGGCTTATCGTGGAAAAATGAAGCTTCGTGAAGCACTTGTGGTAATTTTTTTGACACCTGTAGATTTTTTTGGGTTTTAAAATAAATGAGTGTTCGGAAATGTATTACATTTCTGGCACATCTTAAAACAAAAGAGTGCAATCTAAAGGCGTCAAAACATATGGCAATTGCTTTCTGCAGATTCATGTATCCATCAATACCTGCTAACTGTTTTTGTGTATCTGTTGTGGTATGCTGTACTTGTACGATTTTTTTTAACTTTATAGTACAATTAACCACCAACACTGGCACAGAAACAAGTGGAACACTTGTCAGAACACAAAGTCAGGACAGAAAAGCAGTTCATGAACCATTAAAATACCAACAACCTCGTGAATTAACATGTATTCATGGTCCGCTCCCCTTGTGTTGGAAGAAGGTGTAGCATCTGCAACACAATTAAATGGTGATAAAAAGTCTGTGATCCAGACGATGTTTGTCTTTGAAAAGTTAGTCCTCCTACTTTTGTACTTTGCTTCTGCACATGCAGCCTCCCCCAGGGTCATCTCTACTCGGAGAGCCTTAAATCCTTCCTCTCGCACAGACGGCTGAAGATATCCAAGTCAGGAAACACATTTATTCTCCCGCATACACATTCACATCTTGAGCCCCTGCGACCATAAAAAAAATTCTCCGCCATGTAACAGGAATCTCTCCTCAAGAGTAATTTCTTTGTTGGCTACTTATCTTGATTTCCTCTCATGTCAGACTAGGAAACTGAGCCTTTAGTATAGAACATATCCTAATTGTAAAAATGATACCTGACTTAGCAGCCTCCTCGCTTATCCTTAAGCCATTTCATGATAAAACTATAGACAGAGATATTTATTCTATTTCTGTTTCACTTTCATTACTTAAATTTTGCTGTCCTTAATTCAAACTTCCCATTTCTTTTGACATTGCCACTGCACGCTGACCAACTACTTTTTACAGCCTTTCATGTGCCGGCTTACTTACAGCCTCGGCAAGTCACTGCTTCTTGTGTATGTATTTCATCTCTTTTCCACTATCCATTTAGATGTCTGGAAAAAAAAAGTCAGGCTGACATCAAGCGTGCTTTCTAACAGCACTGCTTCCTCCCTCCTGCTATTCTGATCCACCACGTCAACAACACAATAACTTTCACCTTCAAGATTATCATGCTTTCATCAAAATGTTTGCTCGTCCATACTTTGCGCCCACCCACGTGCACGGAGCATCTGGTGCTGCACGTGGCATCCTATTGTTCTTGCAAAGAAATGCAAACAAGCAAAACTGATCCCGCCTGTCTATGAAAGAGACATGTAACCACAAGACCCAAGAAAACAATGGGGGGAGACGGAAGGCATACTCCCAGAAATGAAAACAAAAATACAAAAGGATATTTGCATGGGGCTCAGTGGAAATCAAATTATACAGAGTAGCCATAATGTCTCTGTGAGTGTGGAGGGTAGGTAGAGTGCGTACGGCTGGGGATTACAGTATATAGTGGGGTTTTGATGATTGGTTGGAATTTCAGATTTGGAGTGATATGGTGCCCTGGGTAAACATCAAACTGGAAACCAAGGGATTTAGCCACTAAGAATCTGCGGACCTTGGATCTCTGCAGTGTTCTGAAGTCCATCCATTTCCCACGGTCATTTATTCAAGCACCTCTCCTGGGGATTTAATCGTCCTATCTGAACGGGTACCGCGGTCTTCTCGTACTGGCCCTGGATGAGCTGGGAGAGCAAATCATGATTCATTGGTCAGGATGGAGTGACAGAAATAGGTTGGGAAGGAAAAAAAAATATTGAACCTTTACTCATTCACTGCCAGACGTGCAAAAATATGTCCACTCCAGTGCTATGGTTTTTGTCATTTTCACTCATATTCCAGTACCCACCGATTATTGAGTTTTAGGACTACATAAACATGCAGTGCAGCGTACGAAAACGTAGACTCTCTTCTTTCATCAGGAAAAAGAGTTAATTCCTAAGGTATATGGGTTTGGGGTTATATGAGGTGTGTGGGGCGGCTGTTCAAAAGGCAAATGCTGCCTCCTCATGGAAGGGAAAAAGTATTGCTAGAGGTCTGACCAGCGCTTTATGGGCACCTCCGCAAGAAAAACCAAAACCAAATTTTCTGAAACGCTGACAGTGCGCCTTATTAACCAAAGGGCCTTATATTTGGATGTATATTCAGATTTCTTAGTTGTTCTACTTCCAAACCTCGTTTCCTCATTAGAGTCATGGGCGGTGTTGGACCCTATGCCAGTTGTTTTTGGGCAGCAGGCGGGGTCACTCTGAGCTGGTTACCACCCAATTGCAGGGCACACAAAAATGAACTATTACTATTTTCTATTTTCTACTATTTTCACTCACACTCACACCTAGGGTCATTTTGGAGTGTTCAATCAGCCTGCCATGCATGTTTTTGGGGGACCGAAGGAACCGAAGAAAACTCATGCAGGCCCGAGTTGAACATGCAAAGTCCACACAGGGAATTTGGAGCTGTAATTAAACTCGGTACCTCTGCACTGTAAGGTCGATTTGCTAACCACCCAACAACTGGGCCGCCCATTTTTTGGATCTAGCATTATTACAATGTTCTGTAAAGTGATTTGTCATTATATTGAAGGGACTGATAGTGCGGAAAAAAAATGCACCCCACCCCCGCAGCGCACACATCTCCCTAGTGTCCATGATTCGTCTTATGGAGTGAGACAGTAGCCAACTGTTGGGGAGACTGTCTTTATTCAATGGCCACTAGTGTGATGGATCTCACCGAACAAGCATAGGCATTCCTGCCTGCATTCGGCAATCTTGACCAGATTAAGTGACCACAGGTCAGGTGGCCTCAGGTCACGTGATTTGGTCCCCGGGGCCTCAATGAGGGTCAGTTTCAACCTGAACCTCAGAGAGAGAGTGACCAAAACAACTTGCGGTTTGTGAATCAATCTGTCTAAGATCTAACTCATTCAGTGCCATTCCCGAATTTATTCGTGAATAGAAAATACAATGACGTAGAATGTAATTCCCAGATTTGTTAACGTTTTGGTTTTTCTTGCTGGGGTGCCGATAAAGCGCTGGCTCGACCTTTGGCAATATTTTTCCCCTTCGACAAGGGGGCAGCGTTTCCCTTTTTCCCATGTTTATACTTGGTTACAGCTTCAGCTGTTGTTAAAGCGCTATGTAAACCAACATGTATATATTGCATTGTATTTTGGACATCTGCCCTCATTTCAAGCTTATACAGCTCCAGACCCATACAATTTAGGAATTAACTTTTTTTCCGATGAAAGAGGAGAGTCTAAGGATTCCTCCGTTGCATTTAATGTTTATGTAGTCCTAAAACTCAATATTCTGTGGTTCCTGGAACTTGAGGGACAATGACAAAAACCCTGGCACTGTAGTGTACACATTTTAGCATGTACTGTATGCCATTAAATGAGTTCATATTCAGGTTTTAATATTCAGGTTTGATTTTTTTTTTTAGGGCGGGGTGTCCTGATTAAGTTTGATTCCTGCTCCTGGAATTGTGCTGAAGTTGAACATGTGCTAAAGTTAGTATTATTGCTTGCCCTATATTATCATTTGTGCATTTTGGCCTCCGTTAATGTTCCTTATCTCTTCTGGGTGTATTTGCCCTGAATTATTCCTCAGAAAGGAGCCCAGAACAAGTGCTCACTGTGGAGAATAATCCTTTGATTGGCTCAAGGTCACTAAAACCAGAGGCCCTCCTCTTACAGTGCGAAACTGTGAGCAGACAAGTTGGGAGACAGATGGAGTCAGCGACCGGGTCGGGCCTGCCGGTGAGGAGCTTCACATCTGCCGCTCACAAGGAATCAGGCCACAGACGGTCAAGAATTACATGGTGGAAAAGAGTGAGTCAGGAAGAGTTTAAATTCAACTTTCACCTTTTCTGACCCGGAGGTGGGCGTGAGCTGATCAGACAGAGCAGAAAAGCAACATTTGGCAGACTGAGTTTGGAAAATTAACAGGTTTAACCATGCGGGAAAGAAGAGATTAAATTTGCAGAGGTTCAAATGGCTAAATATGAACTCTGCATTGGTCCCTCACAAGCATGTATTTTCTTGATTAAATCAATGAAAACACACTCAACCATTGCAAATAACATATTCTGTTCTGAATTCATCTAATTACATTTAATAAACGCAGTGCACTTAATTAACTATAAAGTTTGGTGCTCAGAAAATCATTCATGCACAAACACTGCATATTTTATATAATGCAATGTGTTCATCAATCATTGAGCTTGGACTTTTTTTTTGGGGGGGGGAGAGGCACAAAAAGTCACACATACTTGGTATATGTGCTCAAGCCAAGCAAGGGTTTCACTGAGCACAACTTTGAAGGAATAAAAGTCTAATTAAAAAATTTCGACTGTGCCCCGTGAATGCTTCCTTTTGGAATATATAAACTCACAGAAACTTAAATAGATCATTTCCGCAAATTTAGCATGGTCACAAAGATAAAAATGAATAAAATTAGGTGTTTACATAAATAAATATTTGAAACTATAAATATAAATACAGTAAAGTCTCGTTATATCGATATTCAAGGGAGTCCAAAAAAATATCGATATAACCGGGACTATCGATATATCCGACCCTGTTTGCATGTAATTTTCTCTGAGCGTACATAGAAATAGTATCGATATAACCGGGACTATCGATATATCCGATATCGATATAACGAGACTTTACTGTATTTGAAACTTTTAAATGTTGTTTCGTATAAACTAAATTACTGTGATGATTGCTTTGGAAGTCAGTCATACAATTTCAATAAATCATGAAAAGGTGTTCATTTGTCTTCTGGGATCCAATTTACAAGAGTTGCCTACACAAAAAGAAAAAAAAGCGGAGCCGACATGTTGTGTCACCTTTGTTTCTCATCAAAATAGGTGATTTATTGAACTAACTCTGTATGGTGGGAAAGGGTAACTCAGGTAATTGTGTGAACATTTAGGAGACACTGTAGGTTGGCAACTCAAACAGTAGTCCTATGAAATGAAGCTAAAGGACTTGCCTGCATGGTCTTGCCTGCATATTTGATTTTACTTCTTCACTTTGACCCTCTCGTCACTTTTCTTTGTTAATATTTTTGTTGTATTTACATTGCATTTTAAAGCACCTTTCAAAACTGTCAAGGAAACTTTACAGTCACAGGAATTATCCCTGTGGGTCAGCAGCGGCAGCCACACTTTGTATCTTGAACCGCAACCCTCGTATCATGTTTAGTAAGCGGCCTCTTTCCATATATGCTGTTGTTAAACTGCTATATAGATCAATATGTGTTTTATTGTATATGCATGCCTATTAGGGTGATGTTCTGAAGAAAAGCAGTGCATCTTTGAGAGATGGTAGATACACAGATTAGCATTAGCTTTTGTCAAGTGGCAGCTGTGGCGCTCAAATGTTCAACAAATATCAGCTGCATGTGCAAAATTTGTAATTGACAAGTGTACTTCCCTGTCTTAGTGATGAATTGCTGCATGCAAGGGTCAAAATACACCTTTTTAAATTTCTTTTTTTTTTCTTTTATGAGGCTCATGTGCTATGTACGTTGAAAACTGTCCTTGGTGAGCAGTGATTTACAAGCATGATACAGGTGCAGCTCTATAAAGCAAAAGTGAATTTATGATCGAAAAAGGGCTTGTGGAGGGCAGAGCTATGATGCGGGCGTAGGAAGGAGGTCCACATATAGAGGTGAATATTGTGGCCATGCAATGATGCGCGGAATCGTCATGAAGAAGCGCAAGGGACCAAATTAAACGTCTTTCCTGATGGAAATGCAGGTAAAGTCTTTTGTTGCAGGTCACAGTGTGATTGTGCAAAAGTGTCTCTACACATAGGTTGAAGCATCACACTCCACACAAAATTCTGGGTCGAGAAGTCAAAAGCAACGAATATGTGAGTTATCTTATTCTGTTCTATAACATCATGTCTTCAAATAAGCGTTGTATAATCATTTTTAGTGTGAAGCTCTTATCGCGAAGCAGTGCACCATTATTGCATTGAGACCCAAAAGCATTAATTTTCTTCAAAAGATGACCCTGTGAAGTAACATTGAGGTCTTGCAACTATTGTCAGCAGCCACCGAATTCATTTCCCCCTGTAGAAGAAATAGTACTAACCTCAGCCTCTACTGTAGTACCTTATAATGTGGTGTGCCTTAGATTTGGAAAACATTTATATATTTTCCAAATATAATCTATAAATATATAGGTTTTCCAAATATAAGGCACACCACATTATAAGGCGCGGCAATAGAGGCTGGGATTACACACTACTTCTTTTACAGGGGAAATTGAGTATGTGGCTGCTGACTGTAGAGGTGAGACCTATTGTGGCTCAATATTACTTGACATATAAGGCGCACTGGCGTATAAGCCCCAGAGTCATCATTTGAAGAAAATCAAAGCTTTTGGTTGCGCCTTATATGCCAGAAACCTGCACTTTTTTTTCATTTTGCCTTCTTATTATCGCCCTTGTCACTTCCGTGATATGTGATTTTGAAATAGCCCATGAGAGATTAATATCTTAATAATAACCCTAAAAGTGTTTCAGATTGCTTAATTCCCCCAACTGATTTAGGAAATTCCCAATCCCCGACCGAAAACATTTCTTCTTGTCCTGAACAGTACATATATGGCTCCAATTTTCATGGAAATTACTTAATCAAGAAAAAAAAAAACATGTCCATCTACTGTTGAAAAAAAATCTGTTTTGAATGAATAAATACATAGGTTTATGTTATGTAACATTCAAACTTGAAAAAATGTTTTGGTTAAATACTGTAAAGACACAAAGCACTTTCCACAGTCGCATTCATCTGCAAAGACCAGGAAAGAAAATAAAATACAAGCACTCGCACAAGTCATCGTCATTTTTGTCATTAATATGGCATCACATTATAAACTGAGTTGAGAACAAGTCCAAGAAAGAGAAACAAGCAATCATCCCCATTTTATGACTGTGGGATTGTAGCTGCATTTAGAATTAGCCAACCACACGACTGTTACCATTCAAAGCGCCTCAATTAACCTCGAATAGAGCTCTGGTATTCATTTGCTTCCATTTTTTCCCCCAAGCATTTGGATTTATTTATTTTTTTATGCTTTCTGGCAGACACACGGTCATGTGCTAACACAAAATAGTATTTGAGACTGCTGATATTTCATCCCCCTGAGCATGATTCTGCTGGCATCACGCAAAACTGGGCACGGTGCTTGATGTTCGGGTTGTGGCAAGCCTTTTGCAATTATTGACAAAAAGTTCAAACTTGTTTTCATCAGATTGGAAGATATTTTTGATGTGGGTTCGGAGGATTGTAGCTGTATTTTTTTTCTTTGTTTGATAGGGCTTTCATCTAGTTGCCAGACAACCTGATTGCTCAGACATATATGAACAAGACGGAAGAGCGTTCTCTCAAAAATGAAAGGAAAAAGCCAGAATTTGCTCAAAATGATTGCAGCTATGTATCATACTCTCTGCTACCTTCCTGACCAGTTTCCTTACTACTTACGGTTTTGGCGAGACATCCAGTTGTTGGTACTAACACTGTTGAGCCATATTTTTTCCCATTAGACGATGCAGCAATGTGTGCGACATCCACTGGATATAGATGGAGTCCATTAATTCTATGCTTGCAAGTCAGAACTAACCGGATATAATATTTACACAGTGTTTGCACATTATTGCACCAGTAATTATATTCAGTACAAAATATTACGTTCCGTATCATTAACTTAAGTGTTACGTTTGACAATAATGAATGGATGTTAAGAAGGAAATACAAGCACAGCGTAAGATACTAAGCAGTTCTAATTAGTAATTGTGCAGTCACAAGCACAAACTGAAAACCAGATTAATGGCGCGCTGACAGTGACGAGTGCCTTCAAGAAGACGTTGGTACCCCTTTTGGGTTGCCAACTTGAAATCTGATTGGATAGAGCAACAGTTTGATCGACACATTTGATGTGACAGAGCCCACAGAACTGATTGTGAAAGCATATAAGGTAGATTTCTGGCCCTGGTCACAAATGATGGCTGAAATGTGATTGGTGAAATGCTGAAATAAGAAAACAGACATCTGGAAGCTGCACAACAGTGGAAATGTAATGAAAGAATCTGAAAGACAATTTGGAATTATTTAATAAGAATTCATGGCCAAAATAAAATTAAAAATAGTCCGTGATTCAGATATTTTTAGGCCAGCAGAGGAGGCTTTTCAGGATTTCACGGTCCACCACTGGATTATGACAATAAAGATGCGTGAGAACTTGGTCCCGTCTGCATTCATTGAAAAAGAAAATCTACAAACTTGGATATGGGGCAAAATGAGGGACCAATGTCGATGGGAGGGAGCTGCAAATACAATGCAAAGACAAATAAGGGGGAGCTGAATCTGGTAACAGAAAACCTCCAGACAATGACAGAGATAGAAGTGGAACTGATCGAGTGCAGGAAGTCTGTGAATCGTCTGATCAAGAGGGTCGGGCGACCATCTTGTGCATGCTGACAGCGCATGGGAGGACATGCCCGATGGATTTCGATGATAGATGTGTGGCCGAGAGAAGCCGCGGCCTCAGCTGCTGGGATTAATGAGAAGTGTCCCGCCACAAGATCGAGCGCTCTGATTTAAACACACCCTGCTACGCTATTTCTCTTCTCCCGAAAACTTTGTACAGGCCAACGTCACTGCAGGGTACCTCTGTTTGTCTTCCCATTTAGGTTACTGGGAGTTTTTATTCCCTCGCAACCGATTCACCACTGCCTACCTTATCTGCCTATGAGTCACGTGTCTACTCTGTCAAAGGTGAAACTTTACACCACTAGCAATTATCTCAAAAGTTTTGTTTGTGGGGAGCTGCTGCATGATTCCAAGGTTTGTGGTTAAAATCTCCACGTCATCCGGCTTCCTCCCTCATTCCAAAAATTGAAGTTTCCGTTTTGACACATTTTCCGACAATTTTTTGAGGGCGGCCCGGTAGTCGAGTGGTTAGCACACCGGCTTCACAGTGCAGAGGTCGCCGGTTCGCGTCCCGGTCCGGCCTCCCTGTGTGGAGTTTGCATGTTCTCCCCGGACCCGCGTGGGTTTTCTCCGGGTCCTCCGGTTTCCTCCCACACTCCAAAAACATGCATGGCAGGCAGATTGACCACTCCAAATTGTCCCTAGGTGTGAGCGTGAGAGTGACTGTTGTATGTCTTTGTGTGCCCTGCGATTGGCTGGCAACCAATTCAGGGTGTCCCCCGCCTCGTGCCCGAAGACAGCAGAGATAGGCTCCAGCAACCCCCGCGACCCTAATGAGGAATAAGTGGTACGGAAAATGAGATGAGAGACATCTCTTTGTTTGTGTGTCATGAAGAAGTTTTTGAACCACTTTAAAAAGAGAAGTCCGTGATAAACAACACCTTTGATTTTTGTCAAACACGAGCCAGTTTCCATTTAGCTTCATATATATAAGCATTGCATTGTGATGGAATTGTGAATGATGCTAAAACAAACATACAAACAAACAAACAAACAAACAAACATTTATTCATAATTTTATTATTATTATTATTATTTCATTTTTTTGACTTCAAGATGGCGCCGCGAGAGTGGCTGCCTTTCCCGCATGTCATGTATTTTGTTCAAATACCTGACATGTTTCGACGTATACTTCCGCCTTCGTCAGAGGGACACGCTGACGAAGGCGGGAGTATAGGCCGAAGCATGTCAGGTATTTGAACACCTACAATACATTGTCTGTAAGAAAAGAATCTGTTTTAAATCACAGAACTGTATTTGTCATTTCAAGTATTTTCCAAAAATGCATGAATCAATAAAAGGCAGCCGGATGTAAAATGATTTATTGGCTCTGACAAATTTTGTGATAATAACGACCATTTTGCTTACTTCCTACTTTCCAATATGTTCTTGTGGTGTCCTTTTTACCACAAACCTCAATCATTACCAGTGTCAGCAAAATTCACGCTGACATCAAATTTCATATTTTTCAAGGATTAAAACTCAATTTGTGCAGTTGCAGAGGAGGAAAAAGGCAATTTTACCAACTCCTTTCCTTTGTCACCTCTGGCATATACCTTTTGCTTCCTGGCATTCTTCTCTCACACCACTCCGTATCTCAACCTGCCCGTCTCCCCCCCAAGGGGCTCAGTGGTTCTGATTTTCTGTAGGAGTTTGGGGCATGTGGCCAAGGAGAGTTCTCGTCAGCCAAGCGTTTACAAAAGCTTGCCGTCATGTCAACAAGGACAAACTGTTTTACTCTCACTTCCTCTCTCTCTCTCTCTCTCTCTCTCTCTCTCTCTCTCTCTCTCTCTCTCTCTCTCTCTCTCTCTCTCTCTCTCTCTCTCTCTCTCTCTCTCTCTCTCTCTCTCTCTCTCTCTCTCTCTCTCTGCTCTCTCTTGTATGCTTCCCAAATCCTGAAATTCCGGCACGACTGTTCAGATTCTTGCTTACGGGCAAACCGTCATCTTGACAATCAATGCGTTTTTCTGTATTTTGCTCTGAACTTGTCATTTGAGTTCATATATGATTACGCATATGTGCGCACATGAGATGGATTGCCAAAAAAAAAAAGAGAAAGAAAAAGCAGAGCTTCCTATCCGGAATAATTGATTAAACAAATTGTCGGCCATGTTTCATTCTGGGGAAGTGACAGGAGCAAAACGGGCTAGATGGAGCCAGGAGATTAATTATGACAAAGTCATCTTTATGGAAATTAAACGCATCCTCTGATGATAGCCTTGCTTTCCTACCAGTCTGCAGTGGTTTGTCCCTGGTGCATAATAAAAGACTGGGAGGCCTCCAGAACATCAGAGCAATGTCTGTCGATTCCAGAACTGAGTACCCTACGGCACTTCCAGAGCCAGCCCCCGTTTTCATGGGTGATGTGTTTTGGGCGACATCATTGGAAGGCAATGAACCCAAAAAATACAGCTGCTCCCACAAACAATGTATGATGAGCTTCTCTCTCTCTCTCTCTCTCTCTCTCTCTCTCTCTCTCTCTCTCTCTCTCTCTCTCTCTCTCTCTCTCTCTCTCTCTCTCTCTCTCTCTCTCTCTCTCTCTCTCTCTCTCTCTCTCTCTCTCTCTCTCTCTCTCTCTCTCTCTCTCTCTCTCTCTCTCTCTCTCTCTCTCTCTCTCTCTCTCTCTCTCTCTGTTTGTCTGGCCTTCTCTCTCTCAAAATCAGCCAAACTAAATAAAAATGGGTCTTTGTACATGGACATTTTTTATTTTGTTTTATCATGACCAGCAGACATGTTCAAATAGAAGAAGCAGAAACCAATTCAAATAGTGGCTATCTTACAGACCATTAAATTGTCATGGGTTGGCGATTATGGTTGAGCAATTAAAATAAATGCTACCCATTTCTAATTATGTTCAACAAATATGAGGATACAAATATTGCAGATTGCTTATTATGTCCAGCACATTTGAGGGTCAAGTCTATAAATTGATCCCCACATGCAGTTAAAGAAGGTTATTCTATTTTATTTTTTTAAACACCACGCCAATTTACTTGCGGCGCCACACCATCTCTCAATCGTGAGACTTTAAAGAGTTTGATGTTTCTCTTTATTTGTAAGTAGGTTCGTTGTCAGATCTCCCAGGCAGGTGACGCGCAGAGCTTGATCGTGGCGTGGAGTTGAGCAAGTCGTGCCGTGATGTCCGTCCGACGCCCGGCGCGAGCCGGGCGCCTGAGCGGGTCCGTGCAAGTCTCTTTGGGTCTGTGAGTCCGAGATGATTCTGCCCCATCTCTCTGTCCCACGACAGCTCCTTTTATACAATTTACAAGCGTGTGCTATGCGTCAGGGTGATACGCACATCAAGGAGATCAAGAAATTGAAAGACATGAAAGTGTTGAAAGGCGCACTTCAAAATCATACACTCGTGTGACGCAACAACTTAATAGCATCAGCATTAGGAAATACTGAAAATGGCTTGAATCGCAGTTTGAGTATATGTATGAAGCTGTAACAAACTCATTTGAACATCAGATTTTATCAACCAATATTGAAAAACAATAGAAAACGTTGCTGGTAACTTTTTTAGCATAAACTAGAGCAGTGATTGTGTGAGAGATCATCAGGAGCGCTGTTTGGTTGTTGGGGGGAATGACACAAGCGTTTTCAAGACATTGTCACTCATGTTTATGTTGGTAAATGTTAATAAAAGAATCAAAGGCGAGCGACTTCAAATATAATTATTATTCTGTTGTGGAATGATACGCACACTGAGATAATCAAGTGTTTTCAATAACCAATATGCAAGTGACATTGTAATGAAGTAATTGAATGATTCATTATTGAGACTAAGCAGACATGTTCAGCACGTAAAGGAAAAAATGATTGAATGACAATATTTGAAAATAGAGCTTTGTTAAAAAATTAAAGTTGGAAGAATGGTTTCAGGAAACTGTACGACAAGGCAATCTGAAGGATTTGAATATTAGAATAGGTTCAAAGTGAACTTCCAATATTAGATGCTGAAAAGAAGAATTTGAATACCTTTTAGCAATCATATATTAAAAACATTTTGAAAAATGTTTTTATTTACAGAACGTAAACAGTTTGAGATAGCAATGAGAAGGATTTGCAACTTTCTTATTGACGTTCATTTGGACTTAGCAGGTTGGTTTTGGAATTCCAAAGATTTGTTTTAACGTTAACACGTTTGGAATAACTTTCGGTTTTTTTACTTTTCAAACAATTTTAAATATCAATGTTCCATTTGTTCTAAATTTGAGTGCATTTTTGTTACTTTCATTTAGCATTCGAGGTGTAGCTGTATTTGTGTTTTACCAGGACATTTCCTTGAACCTTGAAATCAGGCCAACAGTGTCTTATCAAAGCTACACCTTATATGTACTTAAAGGTTTTTATTTCTTTAAAATTATTTTTAAAAAACCAAATTTTAAAAAAATTTTAAATTTATTTTTATTTAAAACATAATTTTAATGTAACTTTGTAGGCTATTTCTAAAGTCAATTTGATTACTTTCCAAAAGAAAAGGTTTTTAAATGCCAAATGAAATTCTCATCTTTTAAACACATATAATTTTTTCATCAAAAGCTAATCCGTTTTAGGAAAATTTTAAATATTTTTACTACACTCTTCAAAAAATGACTAATTTAATTTCCAACTAACGGTTTTTCAAAGTTTTGGTTACAACTTGTTTAAAACTTTTGAGCTTGTTGAAAATAAAATCTTCATTTAATTTTTACTTCTACATTTTCAAATTTCATTATCAAACATTTGAAATTTAAGCTCCATGTTTTAAATGAGTTGTTGGTAGTTTTGTTTTAATGCCTACAACTACCCTAGACCTGCAAACATTTTGCAAAAACATGTCCGTTCTGAAATTCAATTCCTGTTATGGGAATTAAAAATTCATGTTTCAAAATTAATTTGAGACAATTTACCAATTAACATTTTTAATTTCTATATTGTTGGAATACAAAGGGGCGCATTTGTTTTGGAAGTGTTAAAGTGGTAATAGATGCATTGACTTTTTTAAGACTCTTTTCCCCCAAGAATTGAAATTTGTAACAATTTCTTCCCAACTGCAAACAGATTACTTAATCCAGAATGCAACAGATGTTTAAGTGTGCATGCCATTTTCCCAGTTGTGGAATTTTCGGTTTTTTCACCTTTCCAAACCTCCCTCCCTCCCCCCCCCCAATTAAAGGTTCTTTTGGGTCTGAACTTTCCAATTCCAAAGTGTTAAGGTGGGAAAATTTACAAACTTTTTTGCTTTTATTCTTTTCTTGAGGTTTCTTTCTCTTACTTTGTCTTTCTCGTGTTGAAAACATTCTTTGGCCAAAGAACCCCTTTTTTTCCTTGTTTTGATCAGCTTGCTTTTCTTCTTTCTTTAAATCATAAAGCCTCCCAAACCCCTCGCCAAAGAGCATTGAGAATGTTTAAGGAAGATGTTTTTTAAGTTCCGAGGACTGGAAACTCATTTCAATTGCTTAAGAATTGAGCAATGGTCAAATAAAGTTTGCATTTTGGGCTTTTCTCTGAGCTGATTAAACTATATTCTCGCTAAATTGTTTCCTTAATAAATTCTCTCGTGCTTGAAGTCCAATCCAATTTGCTTAAATTCTACAACTTTTAAGTTACCCCTTTTGAAACCTGGTTCATTTTCTAAGCATTCCCTTTAACCAAACATTAAAGTTACAATCGTTTAGACTAAGGGGCCTTTCCACAATTTTGTGGGGTATATTAAGATTGGGCTAAGTTGATAAAACAATAATTTTGCAGTAAGTTGTTTGTTAAAGGAAAAAACCATTTAAACGGTGTCCGAAACATTCAACCCCTCAGAAAAACTGTAATGATGTGGTCCTTGAGATGTATGGATGTCAGGAGCTTCATTCTTGAATTTTACCAAATCTACATGGCCTTGAAAAATGATAATTTGCCGTAATCGATAGGCTTCAGAATTTGAACTCGCAACTTGTAAAACCCTTAATTCTTTTGGTTTAAATTCGCCTTTGTTAAATTCCATCTTTAAAATCACAATTAAAATTCCATTTTCTGTATTCAGAGATCAATTCAAAGTTTAAGTTACTGTTAATGTATATGTTTTAACCATTAACCACCAACCTTAAAAGTAATGTTCGAAGCCTAAATACAATTAAACCTTTTCCAAAATACCTGGTGAATAAAAATTCTCCGGGAAGAAAGTGAACACTTAATTTTAATTAAATTGGTATTATTTGATTCTTATGAATCTTAGAACTGTGTTTACTTCTATTGGAAGTTCCTCAGACCATGAACCTTACCTTCTTAAATGAGTATCTATTTGTTCAGTACTTAAAAATTTTTCCTTATAAACCCTTTTTAACATTCCCTGCAACATACAAATTCAGGCCTTTCAGCAATCAGTCTTAAGATTAAAATTTTTCCATTATCACCTTAAAAAATGAAGTCTCCTTTGGAAAATGTTTAACCAACCTTTTAAAACATATACATGCAAAATTATTCAATAATTACTTAGTTTCTCTTACAAATCCCCGTTGGCATTTGCCAAAAACACCTCTGCGGCTTAAATTCCAAGTGGAAACACAATTCTGTAAAACTTTACCCCCCTAAAAAATTTGATTGAAAGGAATCCGACCCAAAGACTTTCAAATTTGTTTCCTCTATTCCAAAAAAAATTTTTTAAGAACTTTTTAAAAATGTTTTGATTTGGCCCCCCTTTGGGCTTTGGCTTCATTTTTTTGCTTAAAATTTTAGTTTTTAAGGTTAACACACAAGTCATCAACATGGCAGAATTGATGGACAAAAGACAAGACCATAAGAACAAGAGATTTTGAGAATTGGAGTTGAATAAAGGCTCCAAATTTGTAATGTGAGAACAGGAACAAAATGTTCATTTCCACCAAAGAAGACCCCTGGTTAAATGGGTTTCCCGGCCGGGCTTTCGGATTGGATGAGTCTCGTAGTGGAGAAATGCATTGTACCGTTTCACAGCAGCAAAGTTATAAAAGTAAGAGGAAAGGAAAGGAAGAAGAAGAAAAACAAAATAAGGAGCTGCTGTAAAGGCAGCCACTCTCACGACACCTTCTTGAAGTCATTCAATCTTCAGCACTTTCTGTACCCTTTTTGTTGTCTGAAGCAGTTCTAAATGGAAGAGGAGAGGATCAAACTGTCCTTTTCACCAGTGGATCAGGGACATCATGCACGTCTGCTACAAGCTAAATGTTGACAGCAAAGCTGTAGCATCCATTGACGAAAAGAGACTGTCTCACATCGACTGTCCCACGTAAATCCGCTTCAATTCGAAGCCGCAGACTGTCTAAGAGCACCGACCTTTCCGCTGAACAAAGCCAAAAGGTTGATGTTTCATGTCAAGGTTTTAATTTGAAACTGCAAGTCTTTTTGGGAAATGTGGCACATTAAGAACAAGTTGCCCAAACTGTTGCCATTTTCAAATCATCGGGCATCTTAGTCTTGTAACATGGGTGGCGAACACGTTTCAAGATGAATAGTGTCATGATCTGGTTGGCGACCAACGGGGGGCGCTGTCGGCCCCGCCTGCACCTGCACAGGTGCTGGTCGTCCCGATCAGATTGGCGACCAGCGGGTAGCGACGTCAGCCCTGCCGGCAGCCTCGCAGGTGCTGGTCGTTATAATCAATAACACTTATAGGGACACCTGGCACGATCATCCGGTGCCGATTCATTGTTTGTTTGCTGCTTGGTTGCTGCATGCATTGTGTACGTGTTTGTTTAACCTTGGCGGACTTTTACACTTGGTTTTCTTTTGCTACTTTGTATTTTTTCCATTCAGATCATTTTGATGTTTTACATTTTGTTACTGCTGACCTTTATTTTAATACAATTTGTCAAACAACCTCCTGCTCCCTCCTGCCTGCTTTTTGGGATCCGAACCCGCCATCACCACCTCGCAAAACGTGACAGAATGAATCGGCCGACGATCGGATCCCGCAGGTACATCGGACCCGTCTCATTTCCACCCTGTGCCTGGCAATGCTACGTCCACGTTAGCGCAAGCCTCGTCGAGTTTGAATTGCGTCACTCGACGAGCCGCAACGTCCACGTAAACGTCCGGCCGAGACCTCCTTCCAGGTGGCCGTCCAGGGTGAAACTGGGTGACTGGCATTGCACGCCCACGTCCAGCCACGCTGTCGTCGTGCATGACGAATTGAGTCTCATCCACGACGAGCCGTGCAACGTCCGCGTCAACGTCAGTCCGAGACCCCACTCACCGCTGGATCCCGGAGCGGCTCTGGACCCGTCTCGTTCCCCCGGAGCCGGGCATTTCACGCCCACGTCGGCGTCCGGCCGAGACCTGGTCCCATACGGCCGTACGGGGTGCCATTCTGCGCCTGGCAGTCGACGTCCACGCAGAGCCATGCGCCGTCGCGTGAACGTGCGAGAGGGATCGCACTCACGCCCACGACGATCCGTGCCGCGTCTTCGTCCACCCCAGGCCGAGTCCCGTTCCCATCAGGCCGCCGCCCGTCGTATGCTGGAGAGGCAGCGGTTGCCCTCTCCACCGACCGTTCCCTGGCGAGTGGACCTTTTGGGAGACTGTTGGGACTTCTGGAAGCAGCCCCTTGAAGGGGGGGTACTGTCATGATCTGGTTGGCGACCAACGGGGGGCGCTGTCGGCCCCGCCTGCACCTGCACAGGTGCTGGTCGTCCCGATCAGATTGGCGACCAGCGGGTAGCGACGTCAGCCCTGCCGGCAGCCTCGCAGGTGCTGGTCGTTATAATCAATAACACTTAAAGGGACACCTGGCACGATCATCCGGTGCCGATTCATTGTTTGTTTGCTGCTTGGTTGCTGCATGCATTGTGTACGTGTTTGTTTAACCTTGGCGGACTTTTACACTTGGTTTTCTTTTGCTACTTTGTATTTTTTCCATTCAGATCATTTTGATGTTTTACATTTTGTTACTGCTGACCTTTATTTTAATACAATTTGTCAAACAACCTCCTGCTCCCTCCTGCCTGCTTTTTGGGATCCGAACCCGCCATCACCACCTCGCAAAACGTGACAAATAGAAAATCCAAGACAAAAATACGACACTTTGCTAATGAAAATTTGTCGGGACATATCAGTGAGAAGGAATTTGATTCTAATAACTTCATCTCATTCCCTCTTTATTGGTCCGCCCACAGAAAGAAATGAAATGAAATAAGTGTCAAGTCTAATGATGTAAAGACATTGTTCTTCCAGCACAAAAGCACACACAGTAGGAGACACAGTGACAGTATGCAAAAGAATTAATTTATAGTTGCCATTTCAGCTATGTTTTAACAGACCCTAATCAAGAGTGAATACTAACTGTGATTTGATTAAGTATTGATTAAAGTTAGGGATTCTCTAAATATTTAAAACAACGTAAACTCTGTTTTACTTATTTATGGATGCAAGCAACTTTCTTTTGCTCCAGGCAATCTTCTATAATTAAGTTCGGTATACCTGCACACTTTAAATTAGTTCTCTCTCTCTCTCTCTCTCTCTCTCTCTCTCTCTCTCTCTCTCTCTCTCTCTCTCTCTCTCTCTCTCTCTCTCTCTCTCTCTCTCTCTCTCTCTCTCTCTCTCTCTCTCTCTCTCTCTCTCTCTCTCTCTCTCTCTCTCTCTCTCTCTCTCTCTCTCTCTCTCTCTCTCTCTCTCTCTCTCTCTCTCTCTCTCTCTCTCTCTCTCTCTCTCTCTATGCTATATATATAAAGCGGCCCGGTAGTCAAGTGGAGAGGGCTCCAAAATCATGCATGGCAGGCACATTGACCACTCCAAATTGTCCCTCGGTGTGAGTATGTTATGTGGGTGACTGTTGTACTTCTTTGTGTGCCCTGCGATAGATAGATAGATAGGTAGGTAGGTAGGTAGGTAGATAGATAGATAGATAGATAGATAGATAGATAGATAGATAGATAGATAGATAGATAGATAGATAGATAGATAGATAGATAGATAGATAGATAGATAGATAGATAGATTTGATTTTTGGTAACCTCAAAACTCTTAATGCTTAAATGACACATGACCGGTGTGCCAGTGAGTGACGAGCTATGTCAGGAGGACCCGATTAACGTCTGCATCATCATCAAGCCCGTAACTTACCCTTCACATTCAAATGAGGGCAGTCATTAATATTATTGGCAAAGTAGCCCCATCTTTTATAAAAGCCATCTGGTAGTGTGTGCAATTTTCTCAATCGGGCAGCATGTTGCTGTGGCAAGACAGACAGGAAGGTAAGGAGAACAAAACTAGGTCAGATGGGGGACTCTACAGAAAATTTTTTCCTCCTGTAGCACAATTATGTCAAATGATAGACTTCATTTTTTTATCCGAGGATGTATTTTTTCGTATGTGCAGTCTGTTCTCATGAGACTTAAGCAAAATTCGTTGTAAATTTTCACAGCCGATGAAAAAGTAGCTGACCCTGACGAACGGAATATTATGTAAGGCTGCTTGGAATTAAGTCCGGTGTTGCCTCACTTTTTCACAACTGATACTTTCCTTGAACCCCCGAAAAAGGTGAACTTCTGTAAAGTAGAAGCTGACTTTTTTTTCCCTTACACCTCTACTGGCTTACCAGTACAAAGCTCACCAAATGGGTTTCATCCTTGAATACATTACACATTAAACACTTAACTTTCATAAATATCAGCACTGTAAGTTATTCTTCGTCTTCCACTGAGAAAATGAAGAAAGACAAAAAGAAGAATGGTGGTCATTGCAACTAACTTTCGGTTTCACCTTCAATGATTTATGGCACCAAATGGTGCATGAACCCAACAGGATCGTAACATGCAAAGGGTATCCATTTTCAACTAAAAACAAGATCTTTAACGTAGCAAGCTACCCTCTTGTTAATTTTCAACGATAGTACTTGATTTTTTTTTCATATTGCCTGACACGCTAGTCTGATAACCAAATGGCACATTTGAACAATGTTGTGAGTACTATATTCTCTGGTGTATAAGGCACACCCTAAAAACCTTGATTTTCTTCGAAAGATGACCCTGCACCTTATATGCGCCTTATATGTGAAAAAAATATTTAGCCACAGCAGGTCTCGCAACTTCTGTCAGCAGCCACCAACCCCATTTCTCCCTGTAGAAGTAATCATATTTAAACCCAGAGTAGCTACAGTAGAGTAGCGCCTTATAATGTGGTGTGCCTTATACTGTATTTGGCAAAGTTTTATGTATTCGTTATATTATATTTTGAAGACGTTTGTCATTCCATGAATGTGCGCCATATACTCCGGTGCACTTTATACACTGGAAAATACAGTATATTAAATCATCCAACAAATCAACCTTTTTTTTGACTGGTCTGACGTGGAAGGAATAAAAATTGTAAGAAAACCCCCAAAAGTGAAGAAACACCCCAATACATAATGCAATGGCTTGAAATGAAGAACCTGCAATAGACTGAACCCACAATAACCAAACCTCGAAGTATCGACGGAACATATTTATTGCATCAAGTGTAAATTGTGCAGTTCCTCCCACACCATAAAGGCATATCGTTTCCGTAAAAAGGTTCAAATCATGAGTTGGGCATTGCTGCCCTGTGTTACACGGAAGTTAATTTGCTTTACTTGTTGGGGGGTGGGGGGATCTGATTTTAATGAGGGTAGATAACGTTTGTAAATTTTTGATTCAGGTTTTTATTCTCTCTCGTTTGATATCATCTTCATACAGCCGTGTTGAAAGTGCCATTGCCTTCCTTTTTTGAACGCGGCAGCTCACTGGTTTCTGCCATCCTAGCGAATTTTGTGCATATTTGACTCAGCATCTGTTTGACAGGCGCTGTGTGACACTAGAGTCAATGTTAAAAAATGCTGCTCCAATTCAGGCTATGAAGGTTCATAAATGACTGCAGGGTAAGGATAAACGTGCGCTCCCTCATAAAATTTCATTAAAGTTTGATTATCTTAAATTGCATCCTCAAAGAGCCTTAAGTGATGTTGCCTAAAATAACAGAGGCTAGTAATCATTGTATCCCCCAAATGATGAAAATATCTTGTCGTGTTCTAGCATGCTCACACGTAAAGAAGTACTGTACTGTAATGTCTTTTTATTTGGAATATTATCCATTTTCCGAGAGTTACTGTTTCTTTCCACACCATTGCATTTTTAATTATTGTTTTGTGTCACGTCATATCGGTCCGGTGTGACAACAGCACTTTACAAGCAGCCTGAATGTGTGGCGCACTGAGCATTATTATTATTATAATATTTTTTTTTTTGCTCGATGCAGCTCTCTCCAAGGTGCTATAAGAGTCTTGCTGGGCTTGGCCCAGTTTCTCATTGTGTTGCTCTCCATGGTGCTGAAAGTCAAACTCAGCTCTCTGCGAGGACTACACTCCAAAAGACAAACCGTCATGTTAAAGACAAAATATACAATACGTATATGTAACATTGTTTATGCACGTGGCACAAGATTGCATTATTTGAAGTGATGCAATAGTGATTCCATTGTTCCCTTATTCTGTCTTCCATCCATTGCTTATGAGCCACAGCAATAGTGGTTTAATTTTTTAGTTGGGTCACACCTAGTTTTTAATGTTGAACTCATTTACACGGTGAGAAGATGAGACGTGCAATTTACACTTAATGTTTGAAACATTAATTTGAAAAAAAATTGCACTGGGTACCTGAACTTTCTTTTTGGGTGGGGTGGAGCGTTTTGCATAATTGATTCAAGTATGTTGGTTGCATAAAAGCCACACACAGAGTACAGAGCACAATAGCAGATCTCATGCTTCCTCTCACTTTCCAAAAACAAGCATGGCAGGCTGATTGCACACTCTAAATTGTCTCTAGGTGTGAGTGTTAGAGTGACTGGTTGTTTGTCTCTGTGTGCTTTGCGATTGGCTGGCAACCATTTCAGGGTGTCCCCCATATAATGCCCAAAGACGGCGGGGATAGGCCCTAGCACCCTCCTCGACCTTAATAAGGAATAAGCGGTACGGATAATTGATGGATTATTGTTATTGTTATTGTTATTCTTATTCTTCTAACTACAGTAAGTCCAATCAAGTTATATGTTGTCAGATGGCAAACAAACTGCAGAAGTTGCTGCTCAACACCACTTTTCCACTTTTGACTAATGGTTGAACCTCAGAGGAGGCCTCCGTAGTAGTCTCTGCTCCACAGATGAAACAACATCTCTATTTCCAATGCTTAAGATACATTGAAACACTTGTCCACTGCAACTCCACAAGTGTTCCCTGTCACACTTATAAGCAGTTTTTGGCTCCTCCTAGTTAACCTCCAGGTGTTTTCTTCAAACCAGGATGACTTTTCAGTTTTAACATTCTCCCCATGTGGGACCGAAGAGCAACTTGTACCTTGATGAATAAATTCTGCAATCACTCAGCACAGACATGGTCGGAATTGCCCGGCCTGCCACTTTGAGCGCAGGGTGTAATTGACTTGCACTGAGTCAGCACTGCTGAAAAGCATCCCAGTATGGATTTGCTCACTGACTAGACGCGGGTACTGTCACTTTTTCATAATGAACATCGGTGTTACCCCTCAGACGCTGTCTGCTCACATGCCTCTTAGCTTGTTGCGAAGACACAAGACGATTGCCACGGCTTCTTTGTTTACTCCACCAGATACATGCCATCATCTGTCATTGTAACAGTGTTGAAATCCACACCTACGCTGTTGTTTTTAAAAAGGTAAATCATGGATTTAAGAAGGTGTTGATGTCCTTGGGAAATTGTATTTTCAGTGCAATCTCAGTCAATCAGGAGTCTGATCAAACAAGCAACCTCCTCGGTAGCATATTCTGACACCTGAGGTTTGGAGGTGTGCAAGAGAGAGAGAGATTGCATACGAGCATGTCTTGTATTCAGCTCGGATGGCATTTTAAGTATTTTAAGTTCAAAAGGATTAATATAAGATTGACATTTCGTAGACCTTTTGGTCAATAAATATTATCTTTATGAAAGCTCATCAATAGGTTCCTCTATGTTATTGGATCATGGATCATAACTAAAGATCACCGGTGTGAGTACGTAGATACATGTATCCCCAGATAGAACTCTTAAAAGTGGACTTCAATGACAGCAGGGTGTCAAGAAACGCTGAATTAAACACAACATGGATTTCATGTTAGGGTTGTACGTCTGAAAGGGGAGTAAAAGAAGCTATTTTCATAAAACAGCAAAACCCTTCACTAAATCGCCATGGTGGGGTGAGGTTCAATTTGGATCGTTCCTACAACCGACGTTTTAGGCAACATAGGCTTAGTTATGCTGATGAGGTGATACCAGGACAAATGGGGAAATCAGGCCAGTTGTAGACCCCTTACGCAGGCAGGACAATAGAAGTAATCAGTCAGTACAATAGAAGTAATCAGTGTAGCCTCAGAGGTAGTCCTCTGCTCCCCCCAACCTGAGAGCAGGGACCAATCATAGCAGAGTCTGGCACCGCCACGTCTGGACAGTAAGGATATATATAGGGCCGAAAATACCAGCAAAAGATTTTAGTTCGCTGGCGAAGCTTCTTGGATAAGAAGTGAAACGGCCGACACCTTCAAAGAAGTACAGATGACGGCTCAAGAAACCTTTTCATCGATGTTAGGGTTGACTAATTCAACAATTTAAGGTAACTTCAATGGTCGAACATGTGGAATTGGAGTGCACATGAACCCATTTTTTTATGTAATGTAATTGACGGTAAACTCAAACGGAAACTCAAATAAGTCGAATAAGGTCCATTCATGTTGATGCCTTCAACAAATGAGGATCATTTCTTGACTGTAGAATAATCAAATGTCTTGAGGGAGCTACGCTTGCGATTATCCACATTTTGAGAGCTGATGTGCAGAAGGCATTTTGGGGGAATGGGATTATATATGGAATTTTAAAAAAACTGGTGAAGATGTTTTTAGGGTGTGGTCATTACAGTCCAAGCATAAACACATACTGTATATCCATACACAAAGGAAGGGATGCTAAAAGAAAAACAAATTCAGCCCTTGAAATAATTCAGGATGAAGAAAAATAAGTTTGGAGGATTTTGAAGGTTTTTGGTGTGGTGTTGCGACACTGCTGAACCAAACTGGGACACATAAATGAGGATAGTGAGTAACATCAGGAAAGGTGAGATAACAGGACACAGGTGAGGCCCCTCGGGAGGGGCAGGTCGACACAATGGGGGGAAATTGAAGGACAAGCAAGGCACTAGATACAGATCTTTCAAAATAAAGCACAGGATGCAGTGATAGCATTTGGAACAAGGTTGGCTTTGGGGGTAGGGAATCAGGGTGGGGGATTGGGGGGTAGGGGATGGAACCAAATTATGTGAAGGATAGCTTGGAAGTCTTGGTTCAAGAACAGCACCGGATTGTGAGTCAACCATGTATCCATCCATTTGATGATCTACATCATCCTCCCTCACAAGTTCGCTGGTAGTGCTGGTGCATATTTCAGCTGTTTTTGGGCAGTAGGCAGGGGACACCCTGAACTGGTTGCCAGAAAATTGCATGGCACAAAGAGACGAACACAGAGGGACAATTCGGAGTGTTCAATAAGCCTGGCATGTGTGTCTTTGGAATGTGGGAGGAAACCACAGTACCCGGTTGGAGCCCGGATCAAACCCACAACCTCTGCACTGTGTGGTGGATGAGGGAACAACCGGACAACCCGGTCACCGATGTGAGTCTCTCCAGAAACGTTAATGTGTTTTTTAGTGTCCTGAACACATTTCCAACATAACAAGATTCAAACCATTTTATCATAAAATCAACATTAGCACAAATTTGCAGCGAATAATCCAGAGTATGGAAAACCCAAACATCTGAATGTGATGGCCCATTTAAGACATCACATGGCGAGGAGCTGTCGAAACCAAGGCTGAACATTGAGGACAATTTACATTTCCAGTTAATAAAAAATGACTCTCAAAAATAGATTTTCAAATAACATAGCCACGTTTTACATTGTCTCGAGATGTGGGGCGGGGTTGACATTGCCTAAAAATCAACATTCATGAATTAACATGAATGTGCCATTGAACAATTTGCCGTTATGATGTATTTTTAATGCATTAAAAAAGGCAAGTGGATTATTCATTAGGTCTTGTCACGAGATTCTTCAAGGTAGAGTGCAAAAAGCAGGTGTCCTCAAAGGCAGGAAAACAAGGAGGCGTGCAGGGCAATGAAAGAAAAGGGCTTCTTTTTATAAAGACAAATTTACAAGACACATGACCCATGGCAATGCCCATACACAGAATTAATGAAACCCGGTAACTAAATGATTTGACGACAAAGTGTGGACTTGGAGGAACAAAGGTGAGGGGACCATGACATGTTGGGAAGAAAAAAAAGAAGACAAAACAGGAGAGAGGAAAATAAAGAAACTAGAACCACACCTCCCAACTCTAACAAAGGGAAGCAAACGTATCTAATGAAGGCATCACAATGTAATGGGATTAGCAGAACCAAAATCACTAAAAACAATTAAAGACACATCTTCTCCCTAATGCGCTAAACAGTTACTACACGAGTCCTATTTTTTTGTGTTGTGTATGCAATGTTTTTTTTTTAATCAAAGCAAATTTAATTGGTGACAGTACGCCAAAAAAAATGGATCAAGAAAAAAACAAACTCACGAGTTTGTTTTTGATCAATAGAAATTCAGTTTCTTGTTCATTAAGGAGTACATTGAATTAAATGTGTTTTTTTTCTTTTCATTGTATCAAAAAAGCTATAAACCCCCATCAATCACCTCAAACAGCACTGCTTGTGAAAAACAAGCCAACCAAAACATGTTGCCATTTAAATGAGAATATTCACATTATTTATTTAGTTACTTATTTTATATGGTGATAACATTTAACGACATTAGATCAGATCCCTGGCTAGAATACTCACGCTCTTGCTTTTGTGGACGGCTCTCTTACGAATCATCCTTGGAATCAATGAAATGATCTACTATGATAAATGAGTGTAATCTGACACTTATGTATTATTCAGCTGGTGCATCAACAAGACTTACATAATTGCAATTATGCAATGAATTATCAGCAAAGTCTAGATTGAAGTCATTTAAATTCGGAGATGATAATTAATTAGTCTCGGAACGCGCCTCGGAAAACAAATGGAAATGATTAAAGTCAAGGGATTTTCGACTGTAATTGCTTGAAATTACATGAGACAATATGCGTCCCTCATTAACATAATGGCAAAAACAATGTTCATCTTTGAACAGTGAATTTAAAGTTCCTTGCACATTTGGTTTGGAAATTTAACGTGTTGATTTCAGTCAAGTGACACCAATGCATGACAGGAGTGTGCATAAACAAGAATCAGTCAAGTGTTTTTTAGAAGTGACAATTTAAATCTACATATTTTTTTATATTGCATGTGTTCAAAGTTAAACTGTACCTTTGGTTATATCGCATAATATTCCCTTAGCAAAAAATGCAGGAATGCAAATATTGTCCTCCCGTAGCTGTAACCCAAACTCCTAGAAATATGATAAATACTTCATGACAGTCAAAACTTCTACCCTGCAAAATTGACATGTTTATTTTGGAAATTCAAGCTCACGTATGGATTCAAATGCGCGGCACCTTGAAGTGACTGCTGCTGTGCTAACGTGAATCCGAATTATGGTTAAGTCTGCATTTCTCAAGTCAAGTCAAGTTCACATGAGATCGAGTTCAAGTCCGAATGAGGTCAAGGGTAAAACCAAAAATAGTATTTTAAACAACAGTTTGGAAACCACATATGCAGATAACAAAAATGATTGCTTCCTTTTGTGACCAGTTTGTGACCAGTTTGTCACCAGGTGTCGTATGTGTCTGATATTGTTTGCTGCATATTATTATTGGATTGGATTGGATTGGATATGCCTTTATTAGTCTCACAGTGGAGAAATTTACATTTCACAGCAGCAAAGTGATCAAAGGAATGAAAGTAGAAAAACGAAATACATGAGCTGCTGGAAAGGCAGCCACTCTCGCGGCGCCATCTTGAAGTCAAAAGAACAAAAAAAAAACTAAATAACAAATAATATGACAGCATAGAGACAATATGACAAAACAAAGACACAGAGAGACATTCATTCTTCAGGACTTGCTGTACCCTCTTTGTGATGACATGAAACAGTTCTAGATGAAAGAGGAGAGGATCAAAGCGTCTTTCCACCAGTGGATCAGGGACATCATGGTGGAATGTGCTTGTCAACTACAAGCTAAATGTTGAAAGCAAACACGCAGCTGTAGCATCCATTGACGAAAAGAGATTGTCTCACATCTCCTGTTCCACATAAATTTGCTTCAATTCCAAGCCGCAACAGTTCCACATACGCATCGGCGCTCTGCGCTGACGCTCCTTTCTTCTTATTGCGGGTTCCTCAAGCCATGCATCCATCCAGCCGCAGACCGTCCAACGGCACTGACCTTTCCGCTAAACAAAGCGGGGCTGTGAAGATGCTGCCCATTACAGGCGCAAAAAAAGCACAATGGCCCCTTTGGTGTCCAGCGATGGCAGTCGAATGGCTCCGACATTCCTCCCATTCAAAAACAGTACTGGCATATTCATGCTGCCGAAAAGGCGCAACCGCTCAGCACAGTCTCCTCCTTGATGAATGTCGTGGTCAAAAATGCTGAAAAACAATCCGTATCCGTTCCACACGACGCACAACAACACAAAGTGACAAAAGAAAACACAAAACAAGACAAAAACAACCAAAAAAAGCAAGGCTCATGAGAGCACTTGCTGAGGCTGCCTACTCGGGCGCCATCTTGGACTTCTATGATCAGGATTATTGCGATTATGATGATTATCATGATTATTAGAATTATTATGATAATTAAGATTATCACGAGCATGATGATTATTATGTTTATGACCATTAGGATTATTATAATCATTATGATTATTGTAATTGTTACGATTTTTATGGTTTTCTGATTTTTAAGATTTTCATTACCATGATTGTATTATTATTATCCATCCATTTTCCGTACCGCTTATTCCTCATTAGGGTCGCGGGGGGTGCTGGAGCCTATCTCACCTGTCTTCGAGCACGAGGCGGGGGACACCCTCAATTAGTTGCCAGCCAATCACAGGGCACACAAAGACATACAACATTCACTCTCACACCCAGGGACAATTTGGAGTCGTCAATCTGCCTGCCATGCATGTTTTAGGAGTGTGGGAGGAAACCATTCTTCTTCTTCTATTATATATATATATATATATATATATATATATATATATATATATATATATATATATATATATATATATATATATATATATGCTGTATATATATATACAGCACAGAGGCACTCATCCTGGCTGCCCAAGAGCAGGCCCTGAACACCAGAGCCATAGAGGCAGGGATATACCACACCAGACAAGACCCAAGGTGTAGGTTGTGCAAAGAGGCACCTGAGACAATCCAACACGTAACTGCAGGGTGTAAGATGCTGGCAGGGAAAGCCTACATGGAGCGCCATAACCAGGTGGCTGGCATAGTCTACCGAAACATCTGTGCGGAGTATGGACTGGAAACCCCAAGGTCAAAATGGGAAACACCTCACAAGGTGGTGGAGAATGACCGAGCAAAAATCCTGTGGGACTTCCAGATACAGACTGACAAGATGGTAATGGCCAACCAACCAGATATCGTGGTCATAGATAAAGGGGAAAGGAAAGCCGTTGTCGTGGATGTAGCGGTCCCGAGTGATGGGAACATCAGAAAGAAGGAACATGAGAAAATCGAGAAATACCAAGGGCTCAGAGAGGAGCTGGAGAGAGCCTGGAAGGTAAAGGTGACAGTCGTGCCTGTGGTGGTCAGAGCACTTGGGGCAGTGACCCCCAAACTCGACGAGTGGTTGCAACAGATCCCGGGAACAACATCGGATATCTCGGTCCAGAAAAGCGCAGTGCTGGGAACAGCACGGATACTGCGCAGAACCCTCAAGCTTCCTGGCCTCTGGTAGAGGACCCGAGCTAAAATGGGGACAGACACCACCCATGGTGGGTGAGACGAGGATTTTTTTTTTTATATGTAGGAATATTTTGAAAAAGACTAACCAAAAAAATGGATGTTGCTACCGTCCATTTCTTGGGTGTAACGTTGTGGTGGTTGAATTGGCCATGCCAATCTAATTGTTTACTGAAGTGTCATTTGTCATATTTGACAACTCAGATGAAAAGTGAGAGGGTGAAAGAGAAACAATTGGGAAGTGTCTGTCCAACAGGAGGGGTGAAAGTCTCTCCCATTCCAAGCTGTTGAGTGTCAGAAGCTAATGCCTTCAGATAGATGCTCGACTCAAGGGTATTAACTCAATGGTTGACTAATGCCACAGCATAAAGCGTTCAGCCTCAAAGGGGCACAGGCACTCCCGCGGCTGGGTGCCACGCAGTAAATTAACCCAGACTTGTGTGAGCCTGTGCCAAGGGATAAAGCAGGGCTTCAGAATATATTCACAGTTTTATTTATTTATTTAGTTATTTGTTGATTTATTTATTTATTTATTGACAGTGATATTAGCATTCTGTTTGTGTTTAATATAGATTTGGTTTTGTTTGATAGTTTACTGTCATTCTTTTATTAGGTTTGTGACCAACAGGTGATATTGGATGGCTTATATACCCTCCAGCGTCGCACCTGTTGTTTCTTTCAGTTCAAAAGATTGCCAATCAGCGTCAGATTGTTGTATTATAGCCATGTTTGTTTTATATTTTGTTAGATTTTAATTATTCTTTTGTTAATTCGATTTTTTGGCGTGTCCAGGCCTTCATGAGTTTTTCCGGTCTGCAATAATATCTGCTTCTCCTGCCTCACTGTTCTTGGGTACAACAATCGCACTTCATAACAAGTGGCCAAATCAATATATATTACATTTGTTTTACCTATGTGTTTTTTGACAATAGGCAACGTAGGCAATGTAAATGAAGACAAATGAAATTCGTATCTGAAGCAAATACGGAGCTACCATTGGAAATTTTATTTGCTCATCATGATCTTAGATGAGATTTGCTAAATATATCTTCACTTGGAAAAAAAACTAGAGTACAGAGGACTTTGATGAATTTCACCCAAAATCTGAATTTGAAACGAACGTTGACGGAACCCACTCCATGAGAACATAATGTTTTTTTTTTTCAATTCAGGCATCTATACAGTTGACCAGGAAGAATAATTTCCAAGGTTTTGCAAATGTATTGAATGTCATTTACATAAATACTATTTCATCACAACAAGAAGATAATTTCTGTGGAAAAAATAATTAATGTAACTCAACAACTCCAAAAAAACTTTTTTTTTCGAGGGTGTGAAATGCAGGGAACCACTAAATGCACACACATGACAATTATTACTCACGCCATTTTCAATGTAATTTTTTTCTCTGTGTTTTTGTGGAAAACATTTGAATGGACCTCTAAAAGAGTGCACCCATGTTTTCCACCTCTTAACTGTTGGTTCCTTCCCACCATGATTGCATATATATTGCATAGATTGCATATATATTGCATATAAACCACTGGCGGATTTTCTCAGGGTTTCTAATTAAATCTTTGGGACATATACTGCGACGTTAGTGGTATGTTAAGTCAGGCCTGATAGTCTAAAGCTTTTCTTTTTTCGCATGGACTTTCACTAACACACCATCAATTTTCACAAGAATGCTGACAGCAACGTTATGTGTGTCTATAAAACGCAAAGAACTGCACGTGGATGAAACCTTACAAATAAAACTAAAAATAAATAAAAAAGACTATAATAAAAAGTCATGAATGTCATTAAATTGTGTGCTATGACATGAAACCGATTTAATACGTTGTTTTTATCAAATAGTTCAATTTCATTTCATAGATCTCCAAAGTGAAGCCAATACCAATTAAGGTAGGTTTCATCTGCTTTGACGGAAAGATGAGCTTTTGACGTTCTGAGCTCATGTGGCTTTAAACTGCAGAATATTCCTGGTCTGTTTTCATCCTCATTTCTGAAATGTCGGAAAAAAAATACGTTTGAGGCTTTGATGTACTACACCCACAGCCAAAAGTCCTGTTAAATGCAGCAGAACCAGAACAACTTCCATCACTTCATTGCATAACAACTGTTTTTTTGGTGTGATCTCAAACTTACACAGTAAATTAGGAAATGGAGTGTGACGCAAAAGGAAGGACATTGATGATTCATAATAAATACATTGTTGTGCAACAGACAGAACCTGAACTTCTTTGTTTTTACATTCTCATGGACCGAGTACTGTATGTTTCAAAGCTACCCGCAGTGATTGCACACCTCGAAATCCATTTCATTGCAAATGAGTCGGTGCTGCTTTTAAACTGATCACTTAGTGGTATTTTAAAAAGCTACACAACCCAATGCACGCAGGCTGGAGTGATTAATAAATAAATGGCAATGAATTCCTTATGGCCCCACCGTGGTTAAATTCACACTATCAACACAACATCAGAAGCAATGGGGCTGGAGGGGTGGGGGGAGCAGCTAAGAATTGATTGGTGGATTATAGGTATAGCACTTGGAATTCTTGAAAGAGCATGAATGTAAATGCAGACTACTCAAGCTTTCAAAAGTACTTCAAGCGCTTCAAATCGTCGCCGTCACACAATCAAGCACAAATGCTGTTTGATTCGTGTTCACACGTAAGGAAAATGGGGGAAATCTGATTTGTTGCATCAATTGGATCAGGAAGCATGGAAACCCACTTGCAAGTCATCATATTGGATTTCTTGAGTCCACACGTCCACTTCCATGGCTTGTTTTTCAAAGGATCCACTATGTGTGTTGGCAATAGACATGCAACACAAATAAGATGTAATTCCATATTCACACTCACACACAAACACACATATGGACACATACATGGACATATACCATATTTTGTCATGTATAAGGTGCAGCGGAAGGCGCACACCCTATGAATGGTGTATTTTCAAACTTCGATATACAGTATAGGGAAAAACTATGAGCAGACTACAGGGCACACCTTCAATGAATGAAAAAAACCTTTTCCAAATATAATATATAAATACATACAAGTTTTCTAAATATAAGGCACACCACATTAAAGGCGCTACAGTCGAGGCTAGGGTTAAGCACAACTTTTTCTACCGGGGGAAACATAGTCCGTGGCCGCTGACAGTAGTTGCAAGACCTCAATTTTACTTTACATATAAGGGGAACTTTCGTATAAGGTGCAGGGTTGTCTTGTAAAGAAATTGAAAGCTTTTGGGTGCGCCTTATACACTGGAAAATATGGTACATATATTATTCATCGTGGGGTCAGGTCTGTTTTTGTTTGGGTGGGGGTAAGGGGATAGCCAGTCTATTATTGCTATAATCTAGTTAATACCCCCCAAATAATCTCATACATTGTGCATATGGCACATACTATGCATGGTACTCACCATCAGACATGGCTACATATCGTAGCCAGAGTGTGTAACCAAGCATGCTATACGCATCTGGACACAACCCCCTCGGAACCCTTAAGTGATGAGATGGTGATTGGCATTGTGAAATGACCCTTTAAGGCTACTTGAGAAACACATTGTATCACTCTAACATTATTGTCATTCTACTTCACATCTCTCCAGGTGATGTGTGCTCTGGTTGTATTTATGCGGTGCAAGAAACAAGAAAAACGACAAAAATTTACATTACTGTATTTTTTTGGTCTATTTTTTAAAGAGCTTTTTCTATTACTCTTATGGGGCTAGAAAACACTCCATGACAAGGATGCCTTGTTGCTCTATTAAGGTTGCACAAGTGTGTAGCTTCAATAAAACACGCTCCTCAGCTGTTGTCCATCATCATATCCCAGGTGCCCTGATAATTCACTTTCTGAAAGTGACACTTTAATGCCACTTGACAAATCTTTCCATTTCCTGCTTCATTGTCATTCAACTCCTCGGCCTCACCCAGTGGCTGCATCTGAAATGGCCATAGTTGGACAGAGCGAAGCTAATGCTCAAATTGAGATGATTCTGTGAGCAAAAGGATTGTTGTTTAAAGCTCCTAACAAGCTTGGATTTAACATTGGTATTTTTTTGTTTTTCTGTTTTTTTGCATACTGCTTTTACTCATGCACAACTTTTAAATGTTTGATCTGAAATTTATATTTGAGTATGGATGAATACATTTAAGATTGACCTTGATTTTTTTCTTCTTTTTTTGACTTGTTAGCAGTCAGAGAAATGACTATAACTGATCTATAGGGAGTGGGCACTGGAGACCGTTGGAACCCATACCTTGCAGTAATGCTACAAGGCCAAGCTTTACCTTATCATGCACATTGGGCCTCGTGAATCATTCAAAATTTCCGTTCTGAGGGCCCTTGCCTGTCTTCTCTTCCCAGCGCAGCCATTTGGGTTACAGCATAAATCACCTCTAAGTCGCCTTAAGTCTAAATCCTCATGTGCTTTGAATAGCGTCGAGCAGGAGGGCTGTAGGATTGCCGAAAATTGAATTTTAGTTCCTACGGATTTCCTTATTGTTGCGGGGGTAATCATTCACGGATTTGCTTTGGACTCAGTTGCTTTCTTATTTGCAAGAGAGATAGAGGGATTTTATGTATACTGCCTGAATGCCATTAAAGGGATATAATGGGCCACTGAGGGCAGGTTTTGCAAACTGGGTGCAAATTAGAATGGCACAGTATTTCAATTCATGCAGTAAATGGCGTCGCCTTTGCAAGGAATCGGAATAATTGAGCAGGCCACTCGATGATCCGTTGATAATAATATGATGTTTTATCAAATCGTCAAACATCCACCATAAAGCATGGAATGGGGGCATTGCGCTCTGTGCAATGCAGCACGACTGCCGAGTAAACAAATGGCTATCGGCATCATCATTCAGTAGGGGTGTCATGCAGGAAAAGTTGGGCTGGCAGGTGTCCGTCCATTGGAGAGCCGCGCTCATTGGCAAAGCCTTTAAACCGACTGGGTCAGAGCACTCATCAATAATTCATTGCACATGCCAGCATAAAGGTAAACAATGGCAGCAATTAAAGGGACATCTGTGGTGTGGACAGCGAGATTAATCAAAGTGCAGTCACATCCAGCCATGCCCTGAGACTCATGGTCTTTTACGATGACAAAAGTGCTGCCAAAGTTGAGCGCACCCCCCCCCCTCCGTCTCCCTAAGTGCATGTGCGTTGGCACCTCCAAGCCCTCTGTTATTTTCCCTCTCTGCACCTTGAGCAATAGACCAAAGGAGTGCAGCTCTTAATTTCCATCTCCACCTACACTGTAACAACAGCGATTAAACACGAGAATCTGCTTATCCTTTCATCGAACTGTGATTCCAATCCTGCATTGTGTTTCCGGAATAGTGTTCGAGATATTGACAAAATTTACCGTTTAACATTGTGATGATGCATATAGGTCTCACAGTGACTCAAAAATAAATCAGTAATAAAAATACAGAATGATATCTGAATATTTCTCATACTCTACACACTTGGCAAGGTGTTGTGCTTCCACATTTAAGGTCTTAACATTTGTAACACGTACAAAAATAATGTGGTGTGGACAAAAAATATATCAGCTTGAAGCTTCTACTCTTCTACAGTTTATAACACTAACAACTCGGTTTTTGACCAGAAGCAGAAACAAAAACGGGAATAACATTTCCCATTATACACAATGCAAAAAAGAAAAATCAGTTCCAAGTCGAGAATAAAAAAATACAACAATTAATATGTTTATGTAATATTTTAATAACATGTTTTATTTTCACCAATTTTAACATCAACATTAACATTGGAACAGAAAAAAACATCTGTCTGGATTGGGGCATGTTGGCACCTATCCCAGCTGCCTTTGGGCAGTAGGCAGGGGACATCCTAGACTAGTTGCTAGCCAACCGCAGGGCACACTAACTTTTTAATCTACCCTCTGCTTGCTTTAAAATCAAACTCTTCAGGACCAATGTGAGGATCTTTTTTTCCCCAAATGTTTCTGCATGTGCTTTGCTACCAGTGACGTGCGGTGAGGTTCATGGCTGGTGAGGCACTGACGTCATCATAGTCAGATTTACAAGCATATGAACTATACAGAGTAGTTTATTCACCATTTGATTGGCAACAGTTAACGTATTTTGTTTAAAATTTCATGTCAGCATTCTTTATATATACAAACTGTAGCATAGAAAAAAAAAATTAAAAAAAAAAACGTTTTTATCGTGTTACCTTCAGTCCATGCGCCGCTCCTTCTGAAGAAAGGCATCGATAACTTCTTTGTAGAAGCCTTCCTTATCTTTCTTCAGTTTTAAAAGTCTCTCTGTCTCAACGGAGATCAATGCCAGTGAAAAAAGTCGTCCTTGATCAGTCCTGTTCTGACTGTATGTTTTCAGTGCTGAGAATGACAATCTCGTCTACTTCTACAGCAACAAATGGGGCTGCACCGATCTCCTTTTTAATGTCATTTCTAATGACATCGCCAACTGCTTCAATTAAATCGTTCTGTATTCTGTTTCACAGACTAGAAAATATAGTGGATGTCCCAAAATGACTCGCTAGCGAAAGCATGTAATAGTTCAACATAGTAGCCACGATTAGCGGAGCCTTTACTTTCATCATTTCCACGAAATGCCAGCAGTTGTTTGGCAAGAAAGCAAGTGGCATTGATGAGATCTTTTAAAATCTCCCGGTTCTCCTTTACCTTAGCATTGTGGATGCTGATGTTGAGTCTTCGCTCATTTTTGACGAGGCTCCGTTGTAAATACTTCAGGTCGCAATATCCCATTTGAGTCCAGACATTGTCACAAGTTGAGAACAGAAGGCAGGAAAAGCAGAAAAGGCGGTTTCTTGCTGGACATCCACACAGCCAGCCTTTTCGTGTGTAACAGTCCGCCTGAAAAGAGCGAGTATTGTGTCCCGTTGTCTGAAGCAAACCTTTTAGCTCCGGTGTTGGTCTTCCTTTAATTATTACCTCATGCTTCGATTGAAAGTCCAGTTTAGAAAATTCTTTCAATTTAGATATGTAATCCTCCATTCTGAAAGTGAGGCCAAGCAACACGAAAAAATGACTGCAGGGTTGCACTTTATTTGCTAACTGTTTACTGTAGCTTTCTGTCTCTAATTCTATTATTCTGCAGACGTGGAGTAAGAAGTATCTTTGGAATCACAAGCGCCCCCTGCCTGTCATGAGGCGGGAGAACTGTTTGCCTCACCTACGCACAGCGTTTTGATAAAAATAAAACAAAATAAACACTGTAGTACAGTGCTTATAATGTACAATGACTCTACATTATATACACCAGCTAAACTGTAGAAATTTAGTTCATATACTAAACGTGTTTGAATGCTTTAATAGCGATATGCAGAAGGACAGCAATGCGGTCTCACTGCAGAGCAAACCAGCACAGTAAGCATAGTGATTGCGCAATCCATGGTGAGGATCAGCCGGCTGGTGCCTCACTGCTCGTCTCTACTTAGTATTTGAACGGTAAATGTGAAAATTCATCGACTTTGAAAAAAAATCCTAAAACGGTGAAGTTAAATGGACAAGAACTTTAAAGTACAAATCACTGAATACATATAACTGTTTAATTTTTATTTTTTCATTTGATATTTCCATGACAGCTTTCCCTGCCTCCACTGACTGCACGTCACTGTTTGCTACCAACCGTATCTTGGCTCAGACTGTCTCCTGCCAGCTGTTTCTCATTGATGAAAATTGGCAAAGTTCGTTCGTGCCTCCAAAAATCTCACATTTATAGATTCCCACCCAAAATTATGTTTGTTCAACTGTTAGCTAGGGGAGAGTGACATAAGGGCCAGGTGTGGCCATGTCCAACCTTTCTCACTTTCGAGCTCCCCACACACCGATAGAAAAAGTTTAAGATGTAATTTTTCTTCTATTTGCATTTGGATTTAGTATTTTTCTGACCGTTGACAATAAATATACAATCAGTCTGAATTAAACTTTCATGCTATTTTACAGAGTAAACATTAATCCAAATTATTACTGTATTTTCCGCACTATGAGGCAAACCTAAAAGCCTTTAAAGGACAACCAACGTCTCTGGACAAGTTGTGTCCATAATTTGTAAAATGGCTTCAAATGACTTCAATAGAGCGTATTTGACAAAGATTCCACCGCATATAGCTATATTTTACATTTTAAGACTTGCGCTGAATATTCAGTCCGTACGTGATGTCACTAAAGGACCACCCCTGACCGTAAAAAAGACACATTGTAGCGGTCCTTCCATCACGTCAATGTATTTTGCTGTACTTGTTTGGTCTGGGGACCTCGTGTTGCACCCAAAAGCTGCCAGAAGGCCAGAAGAGGGCGTCCAAGCGCCATAGAAGGAATTTATCAGGCTGTGGAAACGGAGGTGGCCACAGGAGGTCGCCATTTTGTGGCTCTTTTTTTGAAACGTGTTTGAATGCTTTAATAGCGATATGCAGAAGGACAGCAATGCGGTCTCACTGCAGAGCAAACCAGCACAGTAAGCATAGTGATTGCGCAATCCATGGTGAGGATCAGCCGGCTGGTGCCTCACTGCTCGTCTCTACTTAGTATTTGAACGGTAAATGTGAAAATTCATCGACTTTGAAAAAAAATCCTAAAACGGTGAAGTTAAATGGACAAGAACTTTAAAGTACAAATCACTGAATACATATAACTGTTTAATTTTTATTTTTTCATTTGATATTTCCATGACAGCTTTCCCTGCCTCCACTGACTGCACGTCACTGTTTGCTACCAACCGTATCTTGGCTCAGACTGTCTCCTGCCAGCTGTTTCTCATTGATGAAAATTGGCAAAGTTCGTTCGTGCCTCCAAAAATCTCACATTTATAGATTCCCACCCAAAATTATGTTTGTTCAACTGTTAGCTAGGGGAGAGTGACATAAGGGCCAGGTGTGGCCATGTCCAACCTTTCTCACTTTCGAGCTCCCCACACACCGATAGAAAAAGTTTAAGATGTAATTTTTCTTCTATTTGCATTTGGATTTAGTATTTTTCTGACCGTTGACAATAAATATACAATCAGTCTGAATTAAACTTTCATGCTATTTTACAGAGTAAACATTAATCCAAATTATTACTGTATTTTCCGCACTATGAGGCAAACCTAAAAGCCTTTAAAGGACAACCAACGTCTCTGGACAAGTTGTGTCCATAATTTGTAAAATGGCTTCAAATGACTTCAATAGAGCGTATTTGACAAAGATTCCACCGCATATAGCTATATTTTACATTTTAAGACTTGCGCTGAATATTCAGTCCGTACGTGATGTCACTAAAGGACCACCCCTGACCGTAAAAAAGACACATTGTAGCGGTCCTTCCATCACGTCAATGTATTTTGCTGTACTTGTTTGGTCTGGGGACCTCGTGTTGCACCCAAAAGCTGCCAGAAGGCCAGAAGAGGGCGTCCAAGCGCCATAGAAGGAATTTATCAGGCTGTGGAAACGGAGGTGGCCACAGGAGGTCGCCATTTTGTGGCTCTTTTTTTGGGTGAGAGATTTCTCCCCAATGTTGCCTCAAAATGGCACAAAATAAATTATTTAATCGATTGCAAACATGTATGCTTTCCTCTTCAGAACTATTTGAATCATATTCATAACTGGATGTGTAACAAGAAAGGATATTCTCCGAATCTGAAGCCATTGTTTTGATTCACTAGCAATGCACGACGTCTTGGTGTGACGTCACGAACTGGGGGCGGGACTTTCTCAAAATGCCCAATTCGCAGCTCATTTTTTTGCAGATTTTGGACACTTTAAGTCATTTTTATTGGTGTTTTGCATTTGACTAAAAATATCATACTGCGTGTTTTGGGTATTTTAGATGCGATAAAACGTTTTTCTGATGTCAGTTAAAAAAAAAAAGTGATGTCGGTTGTCCTTTAATTATGTATCCATGGAAAAAAGTTATCATTTGGTATAGGTCTGCCTTATAATACGGTCCACTTTATACATGGTAGCATTTAAAAATATGTAATTCATTGAAGCAGTGCATTATAATCCAGTGTGTGATAAATAAGGAAGCAAAATGTAAAATAAGGCATTTTTTTAAGGTAGAGTTTATAATTCGTTGCACTTTATAACACGGAAAATACAGTAGTTTCACACCACCAAAACAAACAGCATGGCCGAGAAGTCCATATTTATCATATTATATGCATTCATGGTTTCATGAAATACAATCACGAGAGACTTGTACAAACACGCATAATACAAAAAGGAAAAAATAAATGGAAGAAAAATAGCAAGAAACGCAGCATTTAGAATTGAGAAGAATTAAGAGATTGTTTTTCTGCCATTGTGTTTTGTTATGATTTGAATGAGTGAGTCATTGAACGCAGGGAGCAAAATGGTGATGGTCGTCAGTGACAATTTATCACTCGAATTTACTTTTAGCCAGAAAACTGGTGCATGAGATTGAAGTATGACTATGACTGCACAAAAGCAAAGCAACTGCAAAGAAAAAAACAAATACATTAAGATGAGCAAAAACATTGTCATTGGGGAAGATTAACGTCGGCATTGCTCTGGGGTTGTGTTCCAGTATACCCTGATTGTGGATGTTATGACGAATAATGACTCAAGCAGAAACAGTGGCTAACCCTGTCCACCTCTACTGAGGTGTTATCTTGGCTACACCAAAAAAAATGGCTGTGGTTAACGTCACATCGCTAATAAGAGCCAAGCGACCCAGTCAATAGATTTTAATATATGTAAAAATACAAAATGCACGCTTTTCCCTTGTCTTCGGTTGCATCAGAAATTGGGGAAAGGGAGCTCAGCGTAGCCAATTTTAATCACGGTGGACAGGCCTGAGATTCCAAATTGCTAAACAGATGAATAAGTGTTGCAAAATCCCCTTTGGTCTCTTTGGCATCATTGGTGGAACATTCCTGTCCTGGCGTGTCCCCACAGAGGTCATCAAACATCAAACTGTCTCAGCCGATAAACCACCTCAGCTGACACCTGTGAAACATCACACTGGAGGGAAGCCTCCGAGCTGCCATTCTTCGTAAAAGGTCTCGTGCTCCAATTCCCAGCCACGGGGACATGCAGGCTAACTGAAAATGGAAATAAAAGCCAGCGCGTGTATACTACATCTCGTGACTTCCTCATGTCAGACCTGCCCTGGCTACATTCTCTGTGCTCCCTACCGATGATCATTCATCATGCCGTCACGAGAAAAAAGGAGGGTAGTGAGGGGTACGGCTAATGTATTTCTACTGCACAGCTGCCTCCTGGAACAGGCACAAGGGCCGCTGCATAATCAGCTGGTTCTTTTATGCCCAAAAATATCTCATCTGCATGAAGTTCATTGCATGTGATTTATCTTATCTCCCCTGAAATGATTCACAGTAGATTGAGCCGTAGACCATATCAAGTTATTCGTACAAATGAAGTCATGTGAAACATTTGAATGCAACCGATGAGGTCCGGCTGCCGCCAATTGAAATTATCGTTGACTTTTCCCAATCGTATTTGTTCACACAATCTTGTTTTGTATGTTGCAATGTAATATTTAGGTCACTTGTAGAAGGAGCATTAAATGTGAATGTGTTTTTGCAAAACCACTTACTGTGACGATTAACAGTGAATGGTAAATAATGCATAATCCGTTCTCTTAACTGTGTGGGTGTAAACGTTTTACGTTTGAAATTGAGTCACCGCAGCTGGGAACAGTCTTCCTTGAAACCCACAGAGTATAGTTTAAATATAAGAAAAAACAATATCGTCCTAAACACAATTATAGATTCAACCGAGCTCTAAATCGAGATCCAGTAAGCCGCAAACTCTTCTTTTTATGGGTGACAGGTCTTGTTGGCAGCGCACAAGCCATTTGGTCGCTGTTTCCAGCTGCACTTATCACCGTCTGCAGCCCTGTGAGGGAAGACATACCAATGCCACCTCTTGATATTTTTCAGTGTTTCTGCAGTTTTTACCTTCTGACAAGGGAAAGTTTTCAGCACTTTCAGACGGCTGGATTACTTCAAGAAAACGTCGGTTCTATTTTACGATGCTATCGGTCCATCTTGATGTCGTGACGCTGTGTTTGTTGCTATTTTTTAAGGCCCATCCCTATCTGGAGCTGTTTCCGCTAATGCTTGATGTCAACTGTTTTTCCCGCACACCCAGCAGGTAGTTATTCATGTTGATAGCTCACCAACAGGCATATTACTTGGCCCGGTTGTTATTGTCACCGTTGTGCAGTCCCGAGACTTCCTGTGTTCACAGTTCTTTCGTGTTATGTGTCACGGAATGAGACTATTGCACCTTCTGTCCAAACAGGGTCAGCGGGGACTCTGAAGCTAAAGGATGAGCGAGGTGACATGAGATTGAGGCAGCCCGGCTGGTCATTGTCCCACAGAGACAAATGGATGGTACTGGCACTGCCTGCCTCACCTCCCCCTGATGTCTCCAGCAATCCTCAAATGTTGCCGGACCTCTAAAGAGGAAGCTGGCAAGCCCTGAAAGACACAAAGTCATTGTATGATTAATCACCATTCATGTTGTGTTGAGCAACCCAGCTCTCACCGCCCCTCCCCCCCGTCGATGTGGCGGCTCTTAAAAACATGCCGGTTCACAAAGAAGAATACAGTTTTGCGGCTGATTCATAAATGGTACCATCAAAATAGTCTGTAATAAAAATTATAATACAGAAAGTACAAAATATTCAAAGACAAGCATTATTATTTGATGGAGAAGTTGACTTTCATGTTTCCGGTGGTGTCGGCTAGAAATAATGTAAATGTAACACACAGTACAACAAAGACATGGCGAACTTCTTAATCCAAATGTTTGGAAAGTCTTCAGCACAGACACATTTTCTAAAATGGGCGGCCTAACAAACATTTACTTGCATCTCAAGCAATGAAGTGCATTTTCTAAATGGCTGTTCTGACTTCTGAAACCGGCGTAAATCCACATCCTTTGTCATTTCCCGATGTATTCCATTGTCATTTTAATCAGAGAATGTGAAATAATATTATGTACAGTGCTACTCGCTTCACATCATTAAGCAGGCCTTTATAAAAAAAAGCAATGATGTAAAACACTTTATAGTTGGAGGTCTTGGAATTGTGAGCAGAGCATTTATGAAGCATGGCTGATTTTAAGTGCTACACTACCCTGTTGAACAATGACTGACATTTACCCGGCTTAGCTTTAAGGTATAAGTAACAATCAAACACGATGTGTACAATGCATGTTTTTTTTTTTATTAATTAATTTACATTTATGAGATTGCAGGATTAATTGTGCATATGCTTAGTTTGTCTTCATAACGCCCCATCAATCACTGCATCGCTATTCAAACTGACATGACTGTCCATGCCCTTAGCCTCACATGCATGTTTTGGAAACGCAGGGGAAGATGAATTTAACAGATTGTATTCTATTTTAGTTTCTGCAGTATACAGTATATATATCATCATTCCTTTTTCTCAAACAGCTAGCAATGCACTTTATCAACCGATGTGTGGCATATACGGCTCAATCTTCGTATATCTTGGATAAGTTATTTTAAATTATCTGTAAAGGGCTTTGTTCCAGCTACAATGGTTGTGAAAGCTATTAAAATAAAGATGTATGGTCTTTTATTGTATTTACTTTAGCATAGCTCTGTCTAGTGGATGCATACCAGAACCGTAGCCACAATTGTTGCATCTGAGTTATGCGTCTAACAATGCATTATGCTCTATATATGAAAACTGTTTTTAAATTGGCGATTCATACAAGGTACGCCTTCTTCTCTGAAGTGCCTTAAAGTGTGAAAAATACAATATGTTTAAGTTTGATGGTGTCTACTTATTCTGTAAGGCACAACCGCGGGAGTCATGTAATGGTTCATTACACACTGACTCAATTTACTTTCTTCACAGGCTCCATTTTAAAATGTATAACTTTAGTGTGGTAAATTAAGTACAAATTAAAAAGCATAAATATGTGCCTTCCTTTTAGAGATATATGCTTTATGTTTACACTTATCTTTACACAACTTAATATTAGTATTTTACCCAGTGCCTGTAAAATGTAAATGTTCTCTATAACAAGCTCATCCAGTTGACCATTCTACTATTTTTTTCCATGGCTCAGCATCAAAGCAGAGCCTCTCTCCTCAAAGGAAAATGACACTCTCATCTTTAAAAGAAAGTGGTTTCTGTAAGACTCCATTTAAGGTCCACAGATAGAAATGGTAAACAAAATATAGCCCGTGCAATGAAAAGAAAGTGCCAAGCTGTACAAAATGCATTCTGTTCTGTCAGGTCACTTCAGTTGTGCACTTGAAAGATAAGAGGTCAACGTGACCCAGTTCGTGCTTAGGAGGAGTGACTGGAAGAAGCATAGGCCAAAGTGGATGAAAAAAAGTGTCAAGTGAAATAATGAGAGCAGAAATCACACACTCTCCATTGCTTTGGACAGTTCATCTCCAAGTACTTAAAATAATCCACTTTCTTTATTTCTTCTCCCTGTTACCACAATGTTGTACTTGGGTCCCTCTCATTCATATACACACATATATTCCATCTTGCTGTGACTGACTCATTCCTCTCCTTTCCTGGGCAAACCTCCACCTCGCTAGTTTCTCCTGTACCTGTTCCCTGCTCTCGCTACAGATCACAATGGCATCTGCAAACATCATCGTCCAAGGAGATGCCTGTCGAACATCATCTGTCAGCTGTCCATCACCAAGGCAAATAAGAAGGGGCCGAGAGCTCAGGCTGGCAGTGTTCCTTTGGAATGGTTCCAGAATGTTTGAGGTGAGCTTTTGCAGTGCTGGACATATCTTATTGACTTCCTCAACTCGTCACATTTAATTTCACCCGTCATGTTTGAAAAGTCCAAAGCTGCAGACTTCCTTCCAAATGTAAGTGTGCAACGAGATGGAAGAACCCCAGAACACAAAAAGCCGACCACAACTAGTTGCAAATCTGTCGGCCAAACACCCCAAGAATAATATGAAGAGGGAACATAAATGGCAGTCTAAAGTGACGACTTTTACTATTTATTTTTTTCACTCTCGACGCACCACTGATCGATAGCATTGGCCATGAACTCCTCACCCAGATTTTGTATGTGTAAGCAGCTTTCAGCCAAAACTTCATGGTGCTTAGTCACTTGTGACCCCATCCCTCAGAATCATATACAATGCATTATCCTCTACCCAACCCCCACCCGACCCCCTCCGCCCACTTGTCAATGGGGAAACAAATAGAAGCAGAAGGTTGGCTCATGGAAATTTCTTATTTCAGTGACTTTTTTTTTGGCAGGGATCTGTGTTTGTTTTGTGGATTCGTGAGCTCTTGTTTTGTGTGTCACTATAATTGCTTTTCTTGATGACAGACAAAGACGGCAGATGCTTTGGCGTTTGTGTAATGTGTGAAAGGGAACTTGGAAAACTAAATAATTTGCAAGAGTTGTAGGTGATAGCTGCTGGTTAAGCAAATGATAATCTTATTTGTCAGTTCTACTTGACTGCGCCAATTGACAAAGAGTGTTTCTGGTGTTTCACAGCTCACAAACTCTGGTCCCCATTTTTTTTTTTCTCTTGCCGCCAAGCATATCTGCTGTCATGAATTAAGCAAGTGCATAACATGGAATACATTAAAACAATTTAGTGGCACTTGGTTTGCTTGATGCAATTTCATCAGCACTCATCCAGATATGGCATGAAACTCTGGAGTTTATTTCATCATTAGTTGCATTATTTCTCTTCGACTTGCAGTGTCTAATGCAACATGGTGCAGCTTTCACTGTGCAAATCTGAACAGTGCCAGACATTTTCATATACCCCGGTCACTCTAGTATTTAATTAATGAGAATGTGTTAAAGTACAGAAGACATTCCTTCTATTAAAGGTTTGCGAGAAGAAGTATGCAGAAGAAATAGGTTGAACATATTTATTTTTTAAATCATAATACATTTTATAGCTCTAAATCAAATTAACCGCCTGCTTAAACACACATACACTAACTCTAAACTCGATTCACTGTTAGACACTTGCAAATTAGTGTGTCATATTTGTATTCCAGATGTGTATTTCCTGTGAAGACCTTCATCTGTTTTCACTCAATGATGATATTTAAAGACTTGGAAAATGGTTTATGAAGGCATTTGCCCTCCAGGTACAACTTTGGGAAAACAGACCTCCTTGTTGACTTTGCAAAACTGATTAGATTCATAAATCTCAAACATCGGTGTGGTCTGCTAAAATATGCCCAATTCATAGCCCAATAACCTTTAAGGCATACTGGATGTGTCTCTGACAAGTGTAAAGTTAGGTATTAAACACTGATCGTACCCAACAAGTGCAATTTTTGTGATGCAATCTTATTTGGTGCTTTTCTTTTTTCATCATGCTACAAAAAAAATAATTTGTACACGTTAACTCCCTGTTGCTTGAGAGCAGCACGACTCCCGGAAGTCCGTATTCCACGAAAAAAAAGAAAAGCACAGGGTAATTAATCATCATGGACAGGAATGTCAAAATGATGGTCTGTCAGAATTTTGGCTTGTTTTGCTGAATTAGCAAGAAACAAACATTCTCACAGAAACAGAGTGATGAAGTGTATCACAGTTGTTTGCAACTTGAATCGAAGCGTAATTTGAGTAAGCATGAAATAATATGTAGTAACTCTGAACAATTCAGAAACATTATTTTAATCAAATTAAATCCCAAGAAATGTAGAGAGAATGTTAAGATAAACATGATTAAATTACTGGGAGCTCCAATTTATGTGTTGACGAGGCAAATAAAATGATTGAAGACCGTACTACTTTTTTTTTTTTTACAAATTGCAGTGGGAAAAATCCTCTACAAACATTTGATTCATAAAATCTGGTAACTATAAGTGAGCTTGAAACAAACAGATGAACGGAACATTATAAAAAAGATATTGACATTTGTTCAGGATAACTTTGCCACCATTTTTAATGAGTGAGTGACGTCCGTTTATGTGATCTCTGTGCTCAGAGGCACCTTAAAAGGCTCTTTTTTACCCTTTCGAATGTATCAGGCATCTCCTGCATTTAAATAAATAAAACATTTGAAGTGAGACACTCAACAATGATGCTATTTGCCTGGAGCTTATTGAAGAGGTTGGGGCGCGTGCTGCTGCTGTATATGAGATATTCTTTGAAAGGCATCAACTTGAGGGAATACATCTTGAAAGAAGGACAGAAGGGGAAGGATTTCATTTGCCGGAAAATAACAAAGAGCGGTATCTGTCCAGGGGATCAATGGGATAAAAGGTCATTAGCTGCTAATAAAGCCACTTGAAACATTGATCATCATCTACGTCCATTGCAGGAATGTGGACACTCATGGTGAAAGCATTCCATCAATCAAATTAGACAGTGATGGGAGAAAATGAGATGTTCCATTTATCACAAGGAGATTCATGTTCATAATAACAGTACATGGGTGGAAAATGTAATTTGAAAGTGTGTGAAGAATACAGTGATGAATCAACATCACCTACATATTTTGTGTAGGTGGGGGAAATGATAAATGCATTGATATGTATCATCCCATTTCTGAGACAGCTTATCCTTCTCAGGGTGACAGAGCAACTGGAGTCTGTCCCAGATATCCTCCTTGTGAAGGATGCAGTAAATCCTCGACTTATCACCAGCCAATCGCAGGGTAATCATGATTTGTGCTTTTAACTCCATAACACATACAGATGGTGGCACACGGGCGGAGATGTGAGCATGTCTGAATCACACTTCTGAGATTTGTGATTTGAAATGTGGCTTTGGCTGTGTGAAAATGTTCTTGGTCATGCTGCTTCGTTAAGTATAAAGAGTCCTCGTCTCACTCCTTGGGTAGTGGCCTATCCCCATCCAGGTCCTCTCCCAAACGCCAGGAAGATTCAGGGTTCTGTGCAGTGTTCTTGCTCTTCCCAGCACGTTTTTTTCTTAACTGAGATGTCCAATATTGTTCCCGGGATATGTTGCAACACACCAGTGACGTGCAGTGAGGGGAGGCAGGTGAGGCTGTGCCTCATCTGTCATCATGGAAATATAATGACAAAATAAATTACAGTTATATTTATTTGGTGATTTGTACTTTAACGTTCTTTTCCATTTAACGTCATCATTTCTGGATTTTTTTTCAAAATCGCTAAATTTTCCCATTTACCATTCAAATACTAAGTAGAGACGAGCGGTGAGGCACCAGCCGGCTGAGCCTCACGATGGATTGCACAATCACTATGCTAACTGTGCTGGCTTGCTTTGCAGTGAGCTCGCATTGCTGTCCCTCTGCGTATCACTATTAAAGTGTTCAAAAGGTTTTGGTATATGAACTAAATTTCTACAGTTTAGCTGGTGTATATAATGTACAGTCACTGTACATGATAAACACTGCTACAGTGTTTATTTTATTTTATTGTTATCAAAACTGTGTGCAGAGGTGAGGCACACAGTTCTCCTGCCTCATGACAGGGGGCGCTGGTGATTAGAGATTCTTCTTGCGACTCCTCGGCTGCAGAATAATAGAAGTAGTGAGAGCAAGCCACAGTAAACAGTTAGCAAGTTAAGTGCAACCATCCAGTCATTTTTTCGTGTTGCTTGGCCTTATTTTCAGAATGGTGGATTACATATCTAAATTGAAAGAATTTTATAAACTGGACTTTCAATCGAAGCAGGAGATAATAATTAAAGGAAGACCGACACCGGACTGTATAGCTCACAAACAGTGAGGGATGAATGTAAATCTCCTGGACAGCTTCTCAGCTTTTTGGCCAAGAAGGATCTCATTAACAATTCCTGAAGCGACAAAGTTGCTCCAGCCCGTGCTCACTGTTCCAGCTACTACAGCATCAGTGGACTGCTCATTCTCAGCACAAAAGACTGAAAACATACAGTCTGAACAGGACTGATCAAGAACGACTTTCTTCACTCGCAGTGATCTCCATTTAGACAGAGAGACTTGGACTTCATTTATAAGTAAAGGTAACACGATAATCACATGTTTTAAATTCTTTTTTTCTATGCTACAGTTTGTATACAGTATATGAAGAATGCTGACATAACAATTTAAACAAAACACGTTAACTGTTGCCAATCAAATGGTGAATAAGCTACTCTGTGGAGTTCATATGTTTGTAAATCTGACTGTGATGATGTCAGTGCCTCACCAGCCATGAACCTCACTGTACGTCACTGCAACATACTCATCTCATTTGGGGGTCACTGCCCCAAGTTCTCCAACCACCACAGGCACAATTGTCGCCTTTAACTTCCAAACTCTCTGTAGCTTCTCCCTGAGCCCTTGCTATTACTCCAGTTTCTTGTATTCTTTCTTTCTGATGTTTAAATCACTTGGGACTGCTATATCCACAACAATTGCTTTCCTCTGCCCCTGATCTTTGATCACAATATCTAGTTGTTTCACCATTATCGTCTTGTCAGTCTGTATATGGAAGTCCCACAGGATCTTCGCTCGGTCATTCTCCACCACCTTTGGAGGGTTTTCCCATTTTGAGCTGGGGGTTTGCAGTCCATACTCTGGCAACTCAACTCAACTCAACTGTATTGATAGAGGACTTTCAAACCGCTGTGCTTGGGTTAATCAGAACTTTAATCTAATTTGAATTAGAATCAGGATCAGAAAGCCTTTGATAGTTTGACTGAATAGACTGAAATATGTAACTGCAAAAAAAAAGGTTTCATAAAAAGAACTATACATAGTGCGAAGTATAGAAATATGTACAAGTATAAAAAGCACATTTGAGATATGTGACACTATTGACTTGACATAAGGTGGCTGTGCTATTTACACTATTTATCAATATGTGTTATTTACAATTAGTGCAGGCCACAGGGAGTGGTCCTCTGCTCCCCCCCAACCTGAGAGTAGGGACCTATCATAGCTGTGTCAGGCGCCGCCATGTCTGGACATTAGGGATATATAAATAGGGCCGATACGACCAGTCAGACTTTAGTTCGCTGACGAAGCCTCTTGGATAGGAGGCGAAACGTCCGACACCTTCAAAAAAGTACAGATGACGGCTGAAGAAACCTTCTCATCGATATTTACAATTAACTGATGATTCGGCCCGGTAGTCGAGTGGTTAGCACACGGCTTCACAGTGCAGAGGTCGCCGGTTCGCATCCCGGTCCGGCCTCCCTGTGTGGAGTTTGCATGTTCTCCCCGGACCCGCGTGGGTTTTCTCCGGGTCCTCCGGTTTCCTCCCACACTCAAAAAAAAAACATGCATGGCAAGCAGATTGACCACTCCAAATTGTCCCTAGGTGTGAGTGTGAGAGTGACTGTTGTATGTCTTTGTGTGCCCTGCGATTGGCTTGCAACCAATTCAGGGTGTCCCCCGCCTCGTGCCCGAAGACAGCTGAGATAGGCTCCAGCAACCCCCGCGACCCTAATGAGGAATAAGCGGTACGGAAAATGAGATGAGAGATGAGATGATGATTCTCTATTGCCGTCGAGCCCAAGGTGTAAACTTCCTTTTGCTGTTGAGTTGCCTACTCATTTTTTTAACAACTACAAAGCAACTTTTGAAACAATTCCAGATGACATGACTAAAAGTGATTCCACCCCACCCCACCCTCCAAAAAAAAACAAAAACAAAAAAAAACATTAAATTGTTGCTACAAATATCAACAGTCATCTTTAATGTGCATCTGGATTTTTTTTCAAGGCACATATGTATTGATGTCATAGCAGTTGTGGGACACAAATGTATTTGTCTCTTTAATATAGAACAGGCACAAACATTGTCTCTCGTGTATTGGAATGGATTATGATCAATGTCATTCTAATTTTAACTCAACAATATGTCTGACGGAGCGGCTTAGTTACAAGACGACAGTATTATGCCAACCTTCAATCTTCTGGCTGCGGATCATGTTGGACTTTCAGTGAGCAATAATATCATGTAATGATATAATATAATGAAATAATATAAATGTATATGTCATGGGAAAGCCACCTATTATCATTTTATGTTTACACTCATACTCCTACATTGAGAAATTTATTGAGAACTTGACTTTTGAGCGAGTTATAAAAAGCAAAAACAGATCTGTCTACTATCTTATTTCAAACTACGCTGACAGTGCAGCTGAACATACTTTGTGTCTTTTACATGACTGATCTGTGATGCTGTAGTATACATTTTTATGATCCAAACTGGTCAATTGTTGTAGCCTACTATCAACATTTATATACAGGGGTGAATGTTTGCGGGCTGATAAAACAAAGAGGATACAAACTCAAATGAATCAATATATTTTATATAAATAATTACAACATTGTATGAATGTGGGTAGCAGTAGGCCAGAAATAATTGTTTTTGGCTATGGGGGCACCCTTCACCTCTTGAGTTGTGTCAGGTCATATGAGCCGAGTGGCAAACCACCTCCCAACCTATTACTATGATTATCAGATCCCCCACTGGCAATCATTACCTCTGCGCTGTTGCAATTCTAGCCCGGTGATGAATTCCTCCAGTCCCACCGAAAGGTGATGTTGGCAATTTAGAAGGAGTTCTGATACAAACGAATTCATGACTTGTTGCCCAATGCTTACGTGGGTTCACATCTGTCAATAGTTTCCGTCTGTGTAAGCTCTCAGTCGTACAGGAGTGGCCCATCGATGAAAAGGTTTCTCAGGCGTCATCTGTATTTTTGAAGGTGTCAGACGTTTCGCTTCTTAACCAAGTATTACTGGTAGTTTAGAGTCTTCAAATTACAATTTTATTTTTTTCTTCATTTTTTGGACTATTTTTTTAATTGAAATACATATTACGTTGAAACATATAAGATTATAGCACACATGATGGATTTAAACATACTCATTACTTCACCAGATGTGTTTGCAAATTGTGGAGTTTTTTTATCAACTCAATTACAATAAGTAACATATCAGAATAAAATGCAGTACTGTAAAGAACTACTGCACTTTGTAATATGAAAAATATTATATTTGGCTCATTTTTTTCAGTCTGCCGCACAAAATCTTGATTTATTTTTTTCTTTCTCGTGCTGTATGTTCCCAATTGTCACAAAATATTTTTATTCTCAAGATGGAGCACACTGATTCACTGTGTTGACCTGTGAAGGGAAAAGCCATTTTTTTTTTTTTCTAGTCCTGTATGTCCCGGCTTGTTTGTGTTGGATAACCAAAATCCATATGTCCATAAACAAAACACAAACATGGCCGCCTCGAATGAACGCACAACCTCAGGTTTGTCGTTGTGGTAGCTTCCTCACATTGCCCCTCTGGTTTTGATTCCGGAAAAAAAATCTATAACTCATCCTCCAAATGGAACTGACGTGTACAATGCCATTTAGTGTGGGAGTTTATTACAGTCCTGCGGGTGTTCGGCTCATCCACTAAATCACAAGTAGGCAAAAAGAAGGCGGCGAGATAAGGAGAACATGACGGGATGAAAATGTTGCAGGCACATTTCATTTATCTGTTACTTATATTAAAGGATGCATAGTGCAAATTAAAGGGGCTTGGGAGATTGTGATAAGAGTGAAACAAGAATGATCATTAGAGAGGAAAAATGTGCAGGGATTCATTAGCATGAGGCAAGAAGCGAGTCTTGATGAATGGCTCTAAGGAGTTACGAAGAGAACAACCTGCTTTACAAGTGATGAGCAAGATACTGAAGCAAAACTTTTATTCTGTCAACAATTAAGGGTTTCTCTCCCTCTCTCTCCATCTCTCTCTCACACCTCTCACAGTGCTACAGCTAAAAAGTCATAAATGACCGTTTAATGTCTTTTTCTGAGGCCCAGTCAATCCATCAGGAGAAGAAGTGCACCAAGGGAATAGGCAGTACCAGTGACCTTGGAGACTCGGGGGAGGTTGGTTTCACGGCATGCTGGACATTAATGCTTCTCCCAGGCTACAGTTCAATAATTCAAAACATACCATCAACACTGCAGGCGCACTTTGCATGGATACACACACTCCGGTCTCCATCACATTCACCTTTTCAAAGGTGCAATCTGCTTGGTCGAAGAGGGGAATCACTTTTTAATAGGGAACAGAATGTCCCTGTAAATGGTTCACAATTCCGGATGGATATCCAGCCCGCTCTCAGAGTATTGTTTCTCATGCAGGGCTGCCTGTATCTTTGCCTTCACTGTTGCTAAATATTGTGACCCACATTACTGCAGTGTAATCCATTCTTAGATTATGATGTGGAAAGCCAGCCAAGCATGGCACTTTAATCAAAGCAAGTGATCCATTTCCTGCTCCATCTATCAGACACACAGGAAGGTCTGGCTTCATTAATGACCCTGCTAAAACATACCAAGAAATGAGATTCATCATTAATTTGGTGATGTTGCCAAATCTTCTTTTTTTTAAATACAGCAAAACTCAAACTTGAAAAATACCAATATTCCCATCGCAATGCTAAATGAAGCAATCACAGCACACCACATCAATTGCTGGTGCCACATGGGAAATGTGCGGCCGCTGCACAGATTGCGCTGCGAAATGGCAATACAGCTCTGTAAAATATTAAATATAATAATGACGAGTGCCCAACAGGTACGCTGAGGTACACTCTAATGTTGTTTATCATGCTGCTCCCAGGCTGCACACACTCCCAACAAACAAGCAATTGTAAACAGTTTAGCTAGCGGCTGCCGCTATGGCGCCCTCTCCGTTCTCTTAGACATTCTTCATGATGTCTCTATTTTCCAGCGGTCCTGCCGTACGCATATTGTGCTTATTTTAAACAATGTAAAAAGAACCACACATTTTCAGCAAAATTAAATGGAGAGAAGAGAGAGCATAGAGAAATGTCTTCCAAATTCAATAACTTGGTGCTCATAAATGTAACCCTGCTTACACACTCACGGTGTACCTGTAGACTGCTGGAAGTATTTACCATGTATTAAACACTGTCCTCTATCTCAACAGTTGGTTATAGATTTGAGAGTAACACAAACTGCAGTAACACAGATCATAATCTGTCAAACCGATGACCATACTATTTCTTCCATTAAACATTGCTGTCTGCTGGGTGGAACCTGTTTTATCTTCCTTATACAGTATACATTCAATATACACTTTCCTCTATCTGCTGTTGTTTTCAATAACCAGCGGGGATGCATTAGTCCGGTAGCAGCTTCTCGGAACGATACCACCCAGTGACAGATTATTTGGTGCTAACTGGATACACATTGGAGGATGAGATAGGGGCAGGGAAACAATAACGTAAAGAGGCTTTGTATTGATTTTGGTCCTATCAGACAGGCTGTGGTTTTTTTCCCACCTTTAAATGGTTGTAGACTGTGTCGTGGGACATTCATTGAGCATGCCTTTGCCTGGCATAACTGCTCATTAATCACACTTAATCTAAAATTATGTATCAATATTTTAACATGACGTAGAACTATAATTGTTTGTGCTGCTGCTGCTGCTGCTGCTGCTGGAAGTAAAGCTGTGTAAAAGTTACCCAAAGAGTGAAGGTTACTGTGAAACCATGAACTCTTCCACCAGAAGAAAAGATTAGTTCCTCACAATCTGACCGCATCCAGTCAGCAAACTTTCTGTTTTTGATGGTGTTTAAAACTCCACTTTTAATTAACATGTATTAAATATATTTTCATCAAACAAACAAAAATAAAAACTATGGTGGGACGAGCCTGGAGACAGTGCCAGTGAGGAAAAGACAGGAAACAGAGCAGAAATAAAGATGTTGAGGTTTTCTTTGGGAATGACCAGGTTGGGTAGGATCAGAGATGAGTATATGAGAGGGACAACTCATATTAGAGGTTTTGGAGAGAAAGTCAGAGAGGCCAGACTGAGATAGTTTGGACATGTCCAGAGGAGAGAGAGAGTGAATACGGAATATTGGGAGAAGGATGCTGAGCCTTGAACTGCCTTGCAAGAGACAGAAAGGAAGGTCAAAGAGATGGTGTGAGGGAAAAAGAATGAATTAGCATATATATATATATATATATATATATATATATATATATATATATATAGGTAAAGTCTCGTTATATCGATATTCAAGGGAGTCCGAAAAAATATCGATATAACCGGGACTATCGATATATCCGACCCTGTTTGCATGTAATTTTCTCAGTGCGTGCATAGAAATAGTATCGATATAACCGGGACTATCGATATATCCGATATCGATATAACGAGACTTTACTGTATATATATATATATATATATATATATATATATATATATATATATATATATATATATATATATATATATGCAACAGTGAATGCTAATTTCAAGAAGGGTAATACTTTAAGATAATGGAAACACCAGCATTATAACACCTTGAGAAGGACAGTAATAAATGACTTTTGCCATCCCGGTCTCCCTACGTGGATTTTGCATCCCCCCGGGCCTGTGTGGGTTTTCTCCGGGGATTCTGATTTCCTCACACATTCCAAAAATAGGCAGGGCAGACCGATTAAACACTTTAACACTTTAAAGGTGTGAGTGTGAGTGCAGATGGTTGTTCGTTTCGCTGTGCCCTGTGATTGGCTTGCAATTGGTTCAGGGTGTCCACCGCATACTGCCAGAATACATCTAGGACGGGCTGCTGCACCCCTTGTGATCCTTGTGAGGAGAAGCGGATCAGAAACTGCATGGGTGGATGGATGAACACATCTCGGTACGATTTGAGAAAGTCACTGACCACTTTGTTATGTTCTGAAATTAAATCCCAATTAAAAAGAACTGCACTGTCATTGTTATTAATTAAATAAGCAAAAATAAAACAAACAACAAAAACATTACATGTGCTGCTACTAGTACTATGATGTAACTGTCTTCAAACAGTCTTTCCTTGCTCCAATTGAAGGTTGAAATATTATACAGATCCTCAGCATGTTATAAATTTATCTTCTAAGTCCAGTCAGCAGGAAAAAGAGGTTCCTGCCAGGATCAAAAGCCCTCCTTTGGTGGTGATGGAAGTGTAATCCAATTTTTTTTTATTACCCACCAACTTCTTCGAGAATATGGAGTGACCAACAAGGGGTTAAGGAATTGCTGCTGCAAGTTATCAACGTCTGTTTGAATATTCAGTTCATCAAAATGCACCAGCGCTTCACATGGATTAACTTTTAACACAAGTGTCAACTTTCAGTTCTTATTTTCCCTTGAGACAAAATAGAGATTGTGTTTTTTACTCCACATATTATGCAAATCGGTGCTAATTACTACCACGGAATCTTAATTCAGAAAATTTAATAAATGATGATCTTGGCTTTAGCCACTAAGCCACAAGAAAAATGCTTTCCTCAATTTCCTTTGCTTTTGGCAGACACCGTTCCGTTATCGACACGTTGCACAAACAAGTTGTCACTCAGGCTACCAGTCACCACTAATTAGACAACACTCTGCCCTGAATAAAAATGCAGGATCCGTTGTGTTTTACATTCCAATTCTCGCCAGATTCCGGGAAGGGGCCACACCAAGAGTGTCAACAAACTGAAAACTGCTCATATTTCAAAAGGACAGTATCAGTTATGGCTACTCTGTTCTGCAATTATAGATTTCATAAAACATTAGTTGTCTGATTGTTTATTGTATTTTATTTTTTGTAGAAAGAATCAATTTCCCCCTTTTTTCATCAACCTTGTTTGGTTGGGGTCTCTTGTTACCCAGGCTAATGTGTGGGATGAAAAGTTTTCACTTTGGGCTGTAATTGTGCACACAAAACGGTAGAAAAACAAAATCTGAAAAAGAAAACAATACAGTATATAAAATACATCAACAACAGTGCTCTCACTAGGCCGATTTTAGAGGGCTGAATGGCCTCCAAAATACCAAAACAATTTTTCTACATGAAGGGAGATTGGAATACACAGTGCAGAGGTTCAAGGCCTTCCTGTGAGAGACTTTGCATGTTCTACTCATGCCTGCATGTTTTTTTTCAGGTACTCTAGTTTTCCCCCCACATTTCCAAAACATGCATGGCAGGGGCCGGCAACCAGTTCAGGGTGTCTCTCACCTATTGCCCGAAGACAGCTGGGATAGTCTCCAGCACACCCATGACCAATTTTGAGGATAAAGCGGATTGGAAAACAAATAGATGGATGATGTTGATGTATCAAAAACTGTTTACAAAAAGTTGTATGGAATAAAATCAATCAAACAAAATAAGCGACATAGATGGGAACGTAACCTTGGGGGAAGATAACTGCAACTGTGACGCTAAACTTACTTAATTGAGACATTAAAAAATCTGCTGTGTTTCAGACACTTGAGGCCTCTTAAAGAAAAGTGTCTCTAAGGAAGCGGAGCAAAAGTGATGTTTAATGCCTTCTCCATTTTTCTCAGGCATCTCCTGTAAGTTGGAAGGCCTTTCAGCTACCATTTTATTTATTCATATTTGGCTCAGAGAAGAAGACAGGTCAAGGTGTTCTATTAAATGGCAGCAATTTACAAAAGTGGTTTTCAGTCAGGCTTTCTCGAGGCGCGGGTGGCAAGAAAACGCAGCAGTTCAGACCAAGAGACCTGCTCCACTGGGGTCACCTTCAGCTTGGAATAGAATGAAAAGCAGCAGAGGAATGTGATTTCCACCACCTGTTCAGACATTTAACTACGCCGTAGTAGAGGTCATAAAATGTATGCTTCTGATTTCCTTTTTTCAGCATATCAAACTGTAGTTAAGCTAGCGGTTGTGGGAAGTTTAGCACTTTCCTTTTCTATCCTTACCCCCGTTGTTCAAGATTGTTCCATTGATTCTTTTTCTGGCTGGCTATCACTCCTTAGGTTTTCATCACCCGAAACAGGCAACATGGAATGACGGGTGTTTTGATGCAACAAAATGTCACCTCTGATTTTGTTGTGAGTTAAGTGTCACTGTAAAGGTGTACGTGGGAGAGAGGCAATAAAGCCCAAAATGAGACAACTTATAAACACCTGTCTTGAGAGGGTCAAAGCCCAGAGATCTCCCAATGAAATGGAAACAATTTTCAACTGAACCTTCACCTTCATGCAGCCAAAAAAAAAACTGTATTGTGCCAACGCGACCGTAGTCTTGTTCTCCCTGATATCTAATATTTCCACCCCTCTAGTAAAACATAATTAGAGCACTTGGCTGTTGTCCAAGCTGACCTTTGAGAGCTAGAGAGGACGGGGTAGAAAGAGTATGTTTTCCTTTCGCTCAACGGAAATGAAAAATATATCTTAAAAAAAAAAGCTGGAAAATGTCACGCTTGTTTCAAGGAGATTGTTTACTTTTGCAATCTTCAAAGGCCAGATATCTTAGTCATCCATCACACCCATGCTACTTTATTCGTTTGATTGAGGTCTGCCAAAGGAGACTCAATTAATCAGTGCTGTTCTGCCTCGTTAGAAGAAGGGATGACAAGTGGGATTATGGAAGGCTCGGTAATATTCAAATCAATACAAGCGGGAGGGGAGAAAAACGCCACCACAGCAAAATAATCTGATTTCTTGGCTGTATGGGTTTGCATTGCGTCTAAGAAAATCCATTTAAGGACCTCCCGACACATAATAATTCAAAACTCCAGTTATTATTTTCTTCATGCTGTTCTGGTTGAAGTATAGAGTATGGAGGCCCCACATAGGTCAAAACATTTTTCCTTTTTTCACCCCTGTCTGACCACCGTCTTGGGACCTGTGCAAAATGTACTCACTAAGGCAGTCATTTTAGCTCTGCTCGTTGAGGCCGGTGCCATATGCTGATAGGAACTGCCAGGCTACGGATGAGAGTAGAAAAAAAGAAAACACTGCAGCAGTAATAGGCAAATATATAAATACATGAATACACGGGGCTCTCCTCTTGCAACAAATGTGCAATGTCCCAGGTAAATCACTTTAACATAAACGCAGACTGACTGGTTGAGTAATATTCACCGCGTCTGCATTACACTTGCCGGTTTCATGATTAAGTTTGTTGCAGTGCTTGCAGTTAATCGTGACTTTGAGTTCATACAGAGGTAGATGTATGTGATAAATAGGCAAACCACAAGGTTTGCTCGCATATATGGGCTTTAAGAGCATGTTGGGATGAATTAAAGTATGGTGAATGGTGCAGGGAGTTTTTCAAGCTCAGAGGAGGCAGGCATTGCAGCCGCAGTGAATCCTCCCACTCAGAGGAGACACCTACAATCTGTCTGATTTAATAGGCGCTAGAGGAGAGGAGTAAGTCGGAGGCTGGGAAAAAAAAATAAAGAAAAACTGAAAGAGGACTGCGTATTTATACACAACAGTAAAGGGAGGTTGCACATCGGCAGAAACAGAATGGAGTGAAAAATGTCTGATGTCATTCATGGATATTTGGTGTCATTTCTTTAATTTCTTTGTTAATTATATGACATTTGATATGACATTAACTGAATGTCCATAACTCTATTGATCATTAGGTGGGTAGAATCTGTAGCTAAAAAGTCCATATCAATTTGACACAAGGGGATAGTTTGCATTTTAAGAAACAATATAATTGAAAACGATAAAAATTATGAACCGATGGTCCAGTGGTGAGCGTGTCCGCCTCACCATGCAAAGGAACCGGGTTCAATTCCAATTGTGGACTCCTTTCGTGGAATTTGCATAATCCAATGTTTACGTGGGTTTTCTCTGGTACTTCGGTTTCCAAAAAACACATTCTATTGCAGACTGATTGAACACATCAAATTGTTCCTGGGTGTGAGTGGGAGTGTGAATGGTTGTTCATCTGTGTGTGACCTGTGATTGGCTGGCAACCGGTTCATGATGTGTCTGACCTACTGTCCGTAGATGCCTGGGATTGGTTGCAGCAAATGGATGGATCAAAAAATGGATGTATGGATGGATGGATAGATAATAAAGGTGACTTTGATACATTGAAATACAATGGGTTTTCTTTAAAAACTATTCCAATAAAATAAACATAGTAGATGGATGATTTGTTCGATTTTCCCCATAGCTAGTTCTTTATGGTCTAGATCAAGAGTGGGCTATATTGTGGGACGAATAAAGGTTTTCTGATTCTGATTCTAACCTTTTGGTTCAGGGGCCAAAATAATTTCTAAACTTCGACAGGCAAGCCGGGTCAGCACATGATATGGTACATATAAAAACAACGGCATCTGTTTTTCAGTCGATAGCAAACATCAACAGAACAAAACCATTAAGGTAAACCAACATCGGTACAGTGTATGTCCTCTATGAATGTCCAAGTATGTTAACATTTGTTGCAACAAAAACAACACAGTGTTATGTTGCCCAAAAACTGCAACATACAGTACAAGTGTACATTCAGCCCTCTAAAATCGGCCTAGTGAGAGCACTGTTGTTGATGTATTTTATATACTGTATTGTTTTCTTTTTCAGATTTTGTTTTTCTACCGTTTTGTGTGCACAATTACAGCCCAAAGTGAAAACTTTTCATCCCACACATTAGCCTGGGTAACAAGAGACCCCAACCAAACAAGGTTGATGAAAAAAGGGGGAAATTGATTCTTTCTACAAAAAATAAAATACAATAAACAATCAGACAACTAATGTTTTATGAAATCTATAATTGCAGAACAGAGTAGCCATAACTGATACTGTCCTTTTGAAATATGAGCAGTTTTCAGTTTGTTGACACTCTTGGTGTGGCCCCTTCCCGGAATCTGGCGAGAATTGGAATGTAAAACACAACGGATCCTGCATTTTATTCAGGGCAGAGTGTTGTCTAATTAGTGGTGACTGGTAGCCTGAGTGACAACTTGTTTGTGCAACGTGTCGATAACGGAACGGTGTCTGCCAAAAGCAAAGGAAATTGAGGAAAGCATTTTTCTTGTGGCTTAGTGGCTAAAGCCAAGATCATCATTTATTAAATTTTCTGAATTAAGATTCCGTGGTAAACTTCGACAGGCAAGCCGGGTCAGCACATGATATGGTACATATAAAAACAACGGCATCTGTTTTTCAGTCGATAGCAAACATCAACAGAACAAAACCATTAAGGTAAACCAACATCGGTACAGTGTATCTCCTCTATGAATGTCCAAGTATGTTAACATTTGTTGCAACAAAAACAACACAGTGTTATGTTGCCCAAAAACTGCAACATACAGTACAAGTGTATAAAAAAAATGTACACAGTAAAACAGAGTTAGGACTATTTTCTACAAAACGAGATGAGTGACTGTAGTCTTGTGGTTGTCTTTTTTGTCCCTCATGGTCTCTAACGTTATATACCTGCGATCACCACACGTGACAGCATTGCTCGGTTGATGTTGTGAAGAATTTTTTTAAGCCAGCCACGGAATGCTTCAAAGCTTTTGATGCTCATAGTTAGCGCTATAGAGCTCACTCACTCTCTATTTAGCGGTCCAGTTTGCGAAACGTTTTTAACACGGTAACAGTCAAACCATTCCAGGAAACGTGCAATCATGCGTTGAGTCGCAAGCGATTCGACATGAGAATGGATATTGCCACAATCGGACTGAGCAAAAAGATTTTTTTTTTTAAGAAGATATTTTTTTTGTCCACAAGTCTCGTCGATTTGGGTCTTTCCGACTCAAAGCGTCTCCTGAAAGTTTCATACATTGTATCAAGCCACAATCGGACTGAGCAAAAATATATATTTTTTTGTCTACAAGTCTCGTCGATTTGGGTCTTTCCGACTCAAAGTGTCTACTGAAAGTTTCATATTTTGTATCAAGCTTCGTTTAATCAGATACATCTCACTTTCTCTTCTGCGTAATTACTGTTCTTCGTTTGGACATCACATTCTACATAATGTAACAATAAACTATTGAAATTAAAAATATTGCAGTAAAACTCACTTCAATCGAGAATCACTTGCATGTCACCGTTTTGGATCCAATGATACAAAATGATACACTTTTTCCGTTGCTTGGAGAGAGATTTTCTTCGTTTGGCATGACTGCGGGATTCCAGAACTTTTGTTGTTATTAATCAATCATGAATGTAATGTAGTCGTCAGAATTTTAAATCCATATACATGTATATTTTTTAAAACTGGTTCAGAAATGTCTGGTTGAGAGAGGTCCACAATGGTAAATAACATTTCTACGTTAATATCTTTACCTCTCTTTTCTTCTCCCCCTCCCTCCCTGTGCTCTGCAACTTCACGTAACTGAGCCACCCGGCATTGAAATGTCTGTCACTACACGTCTAAATGTAGTCATTCACATTGAATCTCAGTTGTGTGGCAACCTTTGGTGGGCCGCAGTAAAAAGAAAAATGGGCCGTATTCGGCCCGCGTGCCGTAGTTCGCCCACCTCTGGTCGAGATTGATATTTTATAATCTATGTTGCGTGCAAATTTTCGGTTCTCAGTGATGCAGCAAAAGGAAATTAGAGAGTTATTTTTAACGTAGCAAAATTTGGGATTAACTTTGTCACAACAGTACTTAGTCTGTGTTCATGTACTCACTTGCTTGTGCAAAAGCTGCATCGGCCTGTCACCTTTCCCTCCATGCGTGCAGCCACTGGACCATGAAGTCAATGCCCGCTTCCGTCCTCATTGACGATGCCGGACGTCTCCTCCGGTATCCCGCAGGCACAGTGGCACTCAACAGAAGAGAAGAAGACAGAGGAAGACACTGAACTTATGATAACAAAGGTGGCAGCAAATACAAAGCATGGGAGTACACAAGCGCCCATGGGCATCTCAGAGCCACTGATCTTAACATTAGATATGCGTGTGCTTCTATTTTGGTATGCAATAAAGGAAGAGAAGGATCTTATGAACAAAAAAATAATATATACTTATAATAGGAGTCAGGAGCCACTGTGGAAAAGGGATTCCAACCATCACTTATTTATTCTATTTTTTATGCATGTTTTTGGAATGTTGGGGGAAGCCACAGTACCCGTAGTAAACCCACGCAGACACAGGGAGGACATGCAAACTCTCGAGCCGAGATCAAAGCCTTGAAGAAAAATAATTGAATAATATCATATCCTCCATTGTTTATGAAATATATGTAAATCAATATTAGTGTTGTGATGGTTCTAAGTTGAGCCAAAGTTTGTATAAGTTTTCACTTTTGGTTTTCTATACTGAGACACAGGTGCAGTCAGTGATTGTGTCGTGATTCACTTGCCTGAATTACGTTCAGGCAGCAGGTACCTTCAGTCTCAATTCAACTCAAATTTCATTTACAGAGCACTTTGACCCGTTGGACTTAAAAACAGTGCAGTCTACCAAACACTTCACAAACAGACAAATTAGGAAACCGACATCCACAGGCGAGATGATGTTGATTCAAGTTTGAATGGTTTTTTTTTAATCATTTAATAATATTTATTCATCTTCAGGACCGCTTTATCCTCACAGGGTTCGCGTAGTGTGCTGGAGCCTATCCCACCCGTCTTTGGGCACTATGAAGAAGACATCTTAATTGGTTGCAAGCCAATCGCGGGACACATTCACACCTAGGGACAGTTAAGAAGAGTGTGCATTCAGCCTACCATGCATGTTTTTGGAATGTGGGAGGAAACCGGAGGACCCGGAGAAAACCCATGCAAGCCTATGGAGAACATGCAAACTCCACGCAGGGAGGCCGGATCGGGAATTGAACTCATGAAATCTGCACTAACAACTCGACTACTGGGCCGCTGTATATTTTGAACCAGAGCTTGATTATTTTGCTGAATATAAAATTGTCAAACCCGTTCTACTAATTTGAAGACAAGTACTGTATTATTTTAATACCTGCGATTAGTTGGCAACCTGTCCAGGGTGTCCCCTGCCTGGTACCCGAAGACGGCTGGGATAGGCTCCAGCACCGCCTGCCTCCCTTATGAGGATAAAGGGGTTCGGAAAATCAATGAATGAATATTACTTAATTATTTTATTGAATTAACTGACACCGAGTATTTGGTTCTACATCTGTGAGGCTTAAAAAATCTGTATTTTTAAGATAAACTATTTAAGATAATAATCAAATAACCCAAAATGGGATTCATTGCACCAAAAGGGATGTTTGAGTTTCGTTCTCTTATTTACTAAGCTCATTTAATCTATTTCCCGGAAAGTCAAAATTAACCAATACAAGTGCATATTTAGCGATTTATCGCGTAAGTGCCGTCGCCCACCGGGGTGACAGCTGGTCAACAACGTGGGTGAGTGCCTCTTGTATATATATATATATATATATATATATATATATATATACGTGGTCATATATAACGGGCAAAGGAAAGCCGTTGTGATGGATGGAATCATCAGAAAGAAGGAACATGAGTAAATCGAGAAATACCAAGGGCTCAAAGAGGAGCTGGAGAGAGCCTGGAAGGTAAAAGTGACAGTCGTGCCTGTGGTGATCGGAGCACTCGGGGCAGTGTCCCCCAAACTCGACGAGTGGTTGCAACAGATCCCGGGAACAATATCGGATATCTCGGTCCAGAAAAGTGCAGTGCTGGGAACAGCACGGATACTGCGCAGAACCCTCAAGCTTCCTGGCCTCTGGTAGAGGACCCGAGCTAAAATGGGGGACAGATACCATCCATGGGGGGTGAGACGAGGAATTTTATATATTGTATACATACATCAAATTGCTTTTCCCGCCAATGTGAGTTATACAAGAGTTCCCCTACGGCCAGACTCCTCAACATCCAACTTCTCCTCTGTCAGCTCGAAGGAGGATGAGCCTTGCCAAAAGGAACAAGTTTCTGCGGTGTTCAGTTTTATTGAATTTGTCTCATTGTGCTTCAAACGTTACAACATCACATTGACATGGAAATAGTTTGGTCATCATTCCAAGGAAATCAGTGAATACATCGGACAGTTTGAAAACATACACATTGGCCAGAACATCAGCTCAAATAATAATAATAATAATAATAATACATTTAATTTCAAGCGCCTTTCAAAACACCCAAGGACACTTTACAATAAAAACAATAAAGCAAAGCACATAACAATAAAACCATAAGTAAAATGATAAATAATAAAATAGCAGATTGAACTAGACATTGAAAGCAATTTTAAACAGATGGGTTTTGAGGTGGGACTTGAAAATAGGGAGGGAGTCAATATTACAGATGTTGGATGGAAGTGAATTCCAGAGTTTGGGAGCAGAGCGGCTGAAAGCTCTGCATCCCATCGTGGTGAGACGGGCAGAAGGCACATAGAGGCGAAGGGAGGATGCAGATCTGAGGGACCGAGAGGGAACAGAGATTTGAAGCAGGTCAGAAAGATAGAGAGGGGCAAGGTTATGGATGGCTTTGAATGTAAACAGAAGTATTTTGAATTTGATTCGATGTTTAACAGGGAGCCAGTGGAGTTGCTGGAGGACAGGGGTGATGTGGTGAAAGGAGGGGGTTGTAGTGATGAATTTTGGACGAGTTGGAGTTTATGGAGAAATTTCTGATTGACACCGAAGAGAAGTGAGTTACAATAATCGATGCGGGAGGTGACGAGACTGTGGATAAGGATACCAGCGGAGTTAGGGGTGAGCGTTATGTTATTTATATGGGAGTGAAAAGATAGTGAGCTATCGAGGATGACACACAAAAATACCCAAGAGCTCAGAGCTGCTCGACTCCTCAAAAAGTAAAAATAAATAAAAATAAAAAAACACTAGCTTGTATAATTAACAAGGCAATTATAATGAATGCAGAATTGCAGTACCTCACTGACTTCTTCCTCTTCTTATATTATTTTTAGAATGCACTCTTTTACATAAAATCATCAAATTGGCACAACACAAAATTATGTCAGAAGTGATGCTGACACGAACCTTTCAAGTGACCTTTTCAATGGAAAACTACACTCTGAAATCTCGTTGGCCTTGAAATCACAGAGAAGTAGATTAATGATAGTTTGGAACTGTCTGACCATGCTGAACTTGAGTGAAAATGGCCCGAAACACTGATGGAGTGCTCCAGTCATTGACTAGTGAATCATCCACACACACACACACACACACACACACACACACACACACACACACACACACACACACACACACACACACACACACACACACACACACACACGCAAACACACGCACACACACACACACGCATGCACGCACACATACACACACACGCACACACACACACACACACGCACGCACACATACACACACACGCACACACACACACACGCAGAAACACACAAACAAAACTACAAATACATGCATGAAGAGACATGTGTAGGGGGGAAAAACGAAAAAGAGAAAAAAGTTAACAAGAAAAGGGCAAACATTTTCCCAAATGCTTTTGTGAAGAGCTCATCTCCTATTCAACCTCAAATGGTGTTTGTCCAACACATTTTGACATAGAGACGACCCGCTTATCCGGAACCGACGAGAAAGGAGAATACTGTAGCTCGACTACACTCGCTGCATCTTTCTGCACAATGACACTCAATCCTCCCTGGCTCATTTCACTTTTGAACAATCGAGACGGGGTGTCTCTAATCCTATCATCAGGGATTACTGGGCTGCATGGGGGACCATTACTGTATGTAATCTCAATTTTATTTCTGTGACGGTACTGTTATATAACACTCGTTTGAGGTTTTTTTAGGGCAATAGCAACGCTCAATGTTCATAAAATTGGGTGGGAATCACATTTTACCAAATTCACACAAAACAAAAATTGCATCAAAATGAAACGAAAAAATAATTCATTCTGTCACCTGATTATATGACCACAGTAGTAACCACTGTCCCAGAAGGGTAAAAGAATAAAACATTGCATGCCATTGACACGGCAAATACATTATTAGGAGTAAATTAATTAGTAGTCATATTTTGTTGCAAGGAACCAGTCCATGTTTGTTTCATTTGTATACCCATGCAGTTGCTGCACACTGTCAACAACTGTGATTGTTGAAATGCATCTTTTGTTGGGAAGGGACCTTCTACCATTTCGATATATGTTTTCTTCAATTTCTGTTGCATCAGTTCAAATGTGTCATATCCCCCACATGCACTTGACTGCACAATGATGATGCTATCATCCTCCACAGAAAGTGCATTTGTGAGGAACAACATAATATTGCCATTGTCCTATACATTCACCGTGGGACTGACCCAGCAAAAGAGCAAAGGCCAAAGCTTCACACACAAAAACACAGTCCACAGAAGGACCAACTTTCAAAAGACAAAATAAGGGTTGCGATATATTGGACATTTACATGCATTTACCCATTGCAGCTCATCCTCCCCCCCCCCCAAAAAAAAAAAAAAAAAGAAAATAAAACAAAAATGATAGTAAAATAATATATACACAGTATATATAGTATATACCTGTATGTAAACAGTGAGAAAGAGAGACAGGGGGCGTGCAAGTGAGAGAGTGAGAGAGAGAGAGAGAGAGAGAGAGAGAGAGAGAGAGAGAGAGCCCGCATGTTGCTTGGACTCCGTAGTAACGTATTGAAAACAAAATAAAATGCTAATTTGCATTACGTTTGGTTTCCTTCCAAACAGAAGTGAAATATATGTTGCACAGCCGCTTGAAAAAAAGAAAGAAAAAAAAAACTAAATGCAATACTCCATTTGTGTCATGTAGGAAATAAATGACTATTTTACCAACTCCTGAGTAATACTGACTCTAAGCAAACATCATGCACTTCTCTTAGTCTCATGCCAGAGGTGGTGGACGATAAGTCTTGTCATGTTAACAACACAAGCGAGATGCACATTGGCCAATATGGTGAACCATGTAACCTCAGGAATTGCGCCTTAGCTCTGGAGTCATCTTGTGTTAAGTCACTTGAACTGGGGCTTGAGGACTAATGTATTGGATAAACGATGCTGCCGTCTGTCCGGGAGGTAGAGTGAGGTCGTGACATTGTCTGGAGAGACCCCACGGTCATGTCAACACAATGACTTCAGGCGCTGCTGCTGTGCTCCAAAAACAGTTGACTTTCAGGTGCTTCAATTCATCTCCCTTGTCTCTGTCCTCTCTTTATGCAGTCTCTGGGGACAAGCTTCTGGGTAGCTCTAATCTTGGCCCACGATGATCATGTTGATCCTGTAGGCTTACAACCCAAATCGGCAAGGTTTCTATGATTAGAAAAAAACACCACAGGTATATCTGCAATATTATTCCCAACATAGAAATAGAAACATAAGGCTGAGCAAAGATAGCCGAGGTTATTCAAGCATAGTGGTGTGCATCTGCTCGCTGAATCTGTCTCACGGCCAAATCAGTTCAGAATAATCAGAACCGATAGATTCCAGCTTGAAGGGAGAAATGATGATATTTGCATCAACATCGCAATGTGTGTATCTCTTGCTTGTATCATATAAATGACACATTGCCTACATATAGAGATGACTGGCTGTATCCCGCTCATAATTCAAGTTACTTTCAAATAACGTTCCCATTGAAATGACTGGAAATAATAAAGCATGCTTCACAGAGGATAAAGAGCACGTGTTCAAATGCAACCACTCAATAACTTTCATAACTTTGCTGCTGTGAAATGTAAATTTCTCCAGACTAATAAAGGCAAATTCAATCCAATAAACCATTTTTTAGAAGACTTGAACCAAAACAAAAAAATGCTTTATGTGGGTCAAAAACATATCCAGACATATAGTTTACAGAAATGTTTTCCTTGCATTATGGGGGGCTAAAACTGATATTCTGAATCACTATACACCTTTGGAGTATCCAGAAGAGATGGTTTGATGAGAGACAGTAATAGGTTCAAATGCTGTTGTCATTTCTAAAGTTGTCACACTTTCATATTGCACCTGACCACATTCAGTGAGCCTGCACATTCAGTAGTCTACATCTTCAGCCCAGAGTGAAATGAATAAAACATAGTCAGAGAAAACAAGCAAGCAATGAAGGTCATAAGACGACATTATGCACGCACACCTTCTAACACACCGTACCGACCTTTTAAATCGAATGTACCATATCGAAAGAAACAATATTTCAAGGGCAAAAGCCAAAGCTTTGGCAGGAAGAACCGCATTTCACCCACCGCGGTGTAACTTTGACAGGTAAACGTGACTGTCAGGGACAAGCAAAGATTGATGGAATCTTTTTTCCCCTTGGCTCAGCAGTCTTTGATCTTTGTGGCATCAGAGAGGAAAAGGGCCAAAGGGTAAGAAGAGAGAATGATCGAAAGGAATTCAGGTTAATTATTCACCAAAGTTAGTCTATCACAAAGACTATCATGCAGACTTCCTGTTTGCTGCTGAAGTTAAATTTGTTATATTTGTTTACAAGAGCACAAATACTCAAACATACACATAATTAAAAACATTGGACTGACATACAGACACCAAGAAGAGACTGTAAAGCTCACTGGCATTTTTTTCAGCATTTCTTTCAGGTTTCATGATTGTTTTTCTTTTATGAACGGTTACACAAACATCTTATTGTGAGGCAATAACCCACAAAATAAAAGTTATTGAAGCAATGGTTACTGGATGCATTCCGTCACACAACATATCTCACACCATTTTTGGTACACTTTGGTTTAAGCCGATACTGGCCTTAAATGACCAGAAAGCTAAAAGTGCTTTAGCTGTCACATTACCACGACCCACTGTGGAAAAAAAAGGCTGTGAACTGTGAATGTACATCCCTACAACACAATAAATGAATAAATAAATACATAAATAAATAAATCATACTATGAAGAATTGTCCACTAAACAAGGTTAAATAAATAAAAGAGCATGCATGATGCGATTACAGCAACAAAAAATAAAATAAAAAATGTTGTGCAATATGACCACATAAAAACTGAGCAAAATAAATATGATATGGCAAAAGCTAGAGTGGGAGAAGTGAATTGATATCGAAAAACAAATAGATAAGGTCGTTGAATGTAACCACAGCAAAGAAATTTGGAAAAATATAAAAGTCAGAAAAGGTTAGGGCCCAGGATACAGGGGGGCAAGGACTGTCTGAGCGCAAAAGAGACATGGCATCAAACAACAGAGTGCATCAAGGTTAGAAACCAAGTGAGATGTCCTACACCAGCAGTCAGCCGCAGTTGCACTTGGAAAGCCGCTGATGTGATTTGAGACAGGCGCACCTCAGGAGGCCCAACCCACCAAGGCACTGGAGCACAAAAACAAAATGAGAGCATAGACATGACACACAGCACCAATAATGCAGAACGAAATGTCAACTCAATAGATTTCACATACATCACCCACTATTGTTTTGTGTGAGATTGTCTTGATGGATTGTCTTACTTTATGATGATATCTGTTTTTTTAATCAACACCATTGCAGTACAATTGTGATTACTCAATGAAAATATGAAACAGCAATTTGAAAATCCATTCTCATGAACCTTGATAGGGTGGTATTTGTATTAACTTAATTTCTGGTGTATAAGGCGCGTGCAAAAGCCTTGATATATATATATATATATAAAACACCTTATATTCCGAACTTTTCGCCTTACGAACGTCAAATTTATGAAAATTTAGCCTTATAATATGAACTATTTTCATATTACACACTTCGGCGAAAGTGTGTAGACATAATCTTCTACGGAAGAACACCAAAGCACACGACCTTCGGCTCTGGCGGAGTGATCTTCGGCAACCGAACAGCGCTCCAGCCGGCACTCCTTTCCACACCCCCTCTCATTGAATGCACACGTTGATCGCCTCTGAGCTTTTTGCTGATAATTTTACGATTATGGCACCGAAAACAAAACACCACAGGCTTGTGTTCAGCCCAAGAAGGACAAAATAAAATCACTGTCGCTGAGAAGGAGATAATTGAAAAACACGAACGAGGTGTGCGTTTGTGTGATTTAGTGGGCGAGCACGGCTATGCTAAATCAACCATTGCTACCATCCTTCGGAAGAAAAAAAGCCATTAAAGGTGGGTGTGTTGCTAAAGGTGTTTCCGCGCTCTCAAAGCGACAGTCTCGGGCAATCAAAGAAGTTGAAAAACTTCTGTTAATTTGGATTAACGAAAAGCAGCTATCCGGCGACAGCGTGAGTAAAGCTATTTTATGCGAGAAAGCATGGCTAATTCACGCCAATATCGCCATGCGCCAACCTGGAAGTTCAGCGCTTATTCAGGATTTTAAAGGCAGTAACGGAGGGTTCGAGAACATCTGAGGAGGAGGAGGACGAGATGGCTGCAGCATCAAGTGAGCTCATAAAGGCAATGTTGGCAAAGTGGAATGATGTTCAATTCCATCCAGTGGCTATGACAATCATCAACATGATGAATGATGATGTGATGCCTCAGCTTCGTAAGACCTTACAAGTCAGAAAGCAACAAGTGTCAATTAAGAGGTTTTTAATCACCAAAAATGATGAGGAGTCTCCAAAGAAAAAAGAAGAGAAGCCACACCAGAGGTTAAGTTACCAACAGTCCTTATGGAAGGTGACTCTCCTTCCATAAGCCATCAACGACCATCAAAAAGGTAAAGAAAACTTTATTTTACAGCACAGTTTATTTCTTTAATTACAGTCCTCATGTAATGTGCCTCTCTTTCCAAACAGCAAGTCCCTTTGACCTTCGACATCCAACGCCATTCCATCAAGCCATCAATGACCATCACAAATGTAAATAAAGTGACTTTATGATCTAATGCAGTGTCTTTCTTTCATTACAATACAATAGCACATTTATGATACATAGGATAAGGTAGATTGTGTGTAGCTTTAAGGCTTCTTTAGTTGAAAAGTATATTTTACGGAAACCCGGGACCGGATTATTCCCATTTTAATGGTTTCCTATGGGAATTTTTTTTTAGATACACACTTTTAACCTTACACACTCTGTCTGGGAACCAATTAAGTTCGTAAATTGAGGTCTCACTGTATATATATGTAACTGGCGAGTATCTTGTCATTGGTTGCCATGACAACAAAATCTAATTATTTGGACTTGTTCTTCTGTAAAAGTGTTTCACGTTTCTACTCGAACCTTTATATGTGTGTTTTTCTTAAAATCATCTACGATACTTTATTTATAATGTTTTGTCATTATCACTTCCGCTTCCGTGTCATGTGTTTTCGATAAACGAGAGCAAGGAGACAGACAGAACGAGACTGATGCTCGAGAGAGACAGAAGCAGACCAACTGCTAGATAGAGAACGACAGTCTAAAGTCTACGTCAACGTTTATCTACTTTCGGTTAGTAAGGCGCACACGGCACGTTATTAATTTCCTTATTGACTGAATGTTTTGTCGAACTTATTGTAATGTCATTTCACTGTCCTTAGTTTTCTCTGTATTCCAAGTGTGTATATATATATATATATACAGTAAAGTCTCGTTCTATCGATATTCAAGGGAGTCCGAAAAAATATCGATATAACCGGGACTATCGATATATCCGACCCTGTTTGCATGTAATTTTCTCCGTGCGTGCATAGAAATAGTATCGATATAACCGGGACTATCGATATATCCGATATCGATATAACGAGACTTTACTGTATATAAATTTTCACTTTGTTAAAGAAGGACAAAGGTTGAATACATCAAGCAACCGCTCTGCTGGTTTGCTCTCCACGGCCCGAGACTGGGTGATGACAGTTGACCTGGAAAGGCAACTGAAGTTTCCAGCACACATCACCAGGTTGAGACCTGACATCATCTTGGTCTCTGAGGCCACAAAGCAACTCTTCTTGCTGGAGCTGACGGTTCCCTGGGAGGAGAGGATGGAGGAGGCTCAGGAAAGGAAGAGGGAGAAGTACCAGGAGCTGGTGGAGGAATGTCGGAGGAACGGGTGGAGGTCGAGGTGTATGCCGGTGGAGGTGGGCAGTCGGGGATTTGCCAGCCACTCCCTGAGCAAAGCCTATGGCACACTGGGCATAACAGGTGAAAACCGCAGAAGAGCCATAGGCAACAACGTGGAGGCAGCAGAAAGAGCCACCAGATGGCTCTGGTTGAGGAGGGGTGAGCCGTGGGGGCAGTGGAGCAGTAGCATGCCACTCGGACACAGGCCGGGGCCTTGCAAACCCCGGTGGGGTCGCCTGGAGGAGGGTGTCTGTTGAAAGACCCGAAACACCCAGTGATTCTTGGAATCAACACTGATGATGTGTCCAAGTTTGTGCATCAGCAGATGTATTGTTAACTGAAACTTCTGGGAGTACCAGTGACAACCAGGAATACGCTGGTTGACGACCACGAAAGGGTGGTGACATCTCGAGAGACAGAGGACAGCCGGAGAGACGGCAACCCGGGGAGGGGAGGGTTGGCAGCCCAAACCTTATCTTCCGTGAGGAGGAACCCGAAACAAGCTACAGACATGAATAAAGGGGGGGGTGGGGGGGAGTATGAGCACCCCAACAGGACGGATCTAAGAATGACGAACCCGGACAACGGATTAACGACGACGACGGTACAGTGCATCTGCGGTAAAACCTGCAAGAATCAGAAGGGTTTGAAAATCCATCAAGGCAGGACGAAATGTTTGTCCGCGGCAGTGACGACACAACGCACAGAAGTTACTTCTGGTCAGACGGAGGAGGAGCCAGGCCCGGAGGCAACCCACAGTGCCTGAAGCCTCCAAGTGTCATCAACACCCGCTGCCAACAGTTCGCATGCCACCCCAAGCCCCCAAGAGACTGCATCACCTCCCAACAACCTACAAAGCCTTCAAAGCCAGCAAGCCTTAACAGTTCCACCTCGCGGAGCGCCTTCGGTCCAACCAAGGATCCAGTGGTCTCAATCCTCGAAGAGAACTGATTGGAAGCAGTTTGATGAGGACGTGGACAAGGTTCTGAAAGCGACATCCAAGGAGGATGTGGACCAGCGGCTGAGAAATATGACCACCCTCATAGTGAACATCGCGGCGGTAATTTTCTCCGTGCGTGCATAGAAATAGTATCGATATAACCGGGACTATCGATATATCCGATATCGATATAACGAGACTTTACTGTATATAAATTTTCACTTTGTTAAAGAAGGACAAAGGTTGAATACATCAAGCAACCGCTCTGCTGGTTTGCTCTCCACGGCCCGAGACTGGGTGATGACAGTTGACCTGGAAAGGCAACTGAAGTTTCCAGCACACATCACCAGGTTGAGACCTGACATCATCTTGGTCTCTGAGGCCACAAAGCAACTCTTCTTGCTGGAGCTGAAGGTTCCCTGGGAGGAGAGGATGGAGGAGGCTCAGGAAAGGAAGAGGGAGAAGTACCAGGAACTGGTGGAGGAATGTTGGAGGAACGGGTGGAGGTCAAGGTGTATGCCGGTGGAGGTGGGCAGTCGGGGATTTGCTAGCCACTCCCTGAGCAAAGCCTATGGCACACTGGGCATAACAGGTGAAAACCGCAGAAGAGCCATAGGCAACAACGTGGAGGCAGCAGAAAGAGCCACCAGATGGCTCTGGTTGAGGAGGGGTGAGCCGTGGGGGCAGTGGAGCAGTAGCATGCCACTTGGACACAGGCCGGGGCCTTGCAAACCCCGGTCGGGTCGCCTGGAGGAGGGTGTCTGTTGAAAGACCCGAAACACCCAGTGATTCTAGGAATCAACACTGATGATGTGTCCAAGTTTGTGCATCAGCAGATGTATTGTTAACTGAAACTTTTGGGAGTACCAGTGACAACCAGGAATAGGCTGGTTGACGACCACGAAAGGGTGGTGACATCTGGAGAGACAGAGGACAGCCGGAGAGACGGCAACCCGGGGAGGGGAGGGTTGGCAGCCCAAACCTTATCTTCCGTGAGGAGGAACCCGAAACAAGCTACAGACATGAATAAAGGGGGGGGGGAGTATGAGCACCCCAACAGGACGAATCTAAGAATGACGAACCCGGACAACGGATTAACGACGACGGCAGTACAGTGCATCTGCGGTAAAACCTGCAAGAATCAGAAGGGTTTGAAAATCCATCAAGGCAGGACGAAATGTTTGTCCGCGGCAGTGACGACACAACGCACAGAAGTTACTTCTGGTCAGACGGAGGAGGAGCCAGGCCCGGAGGCAACCCACAGTGCCTGAAGCCTCCAAGTGTCATCAACACCCGCTGCCAACAGTTCGCATGCCACCCCAAGCCCCCAAGAGACTGCATCACCTCCCAACAACCTACAAAGCCTTCAAAGCCAGCAAGCCTTAACAGTTCCACCTCGCGGAGCGCCTTCGGTCCAACCAAGGATCCAGTGGTCTCAATCCTCGAAGAGAACTGATTGGAAGCAGTTTGATGAGGACGTGGACAAGGTTCTGAAAGCGACATCCAAGGAGGATGTGGACCAGCGGCTGAGAAATATGACCATCGCGGCTGAGCGATTTGGAACTCAGGCACCAAAGCCCACGCCAACGGCCCATGTTCCATGCCGCAGAGCAAGGAAAATCCAGAGTCTGAGGGAAGAGTTGAAGCTGTTGAAGAGGCAGTATAAGATCGCAGGGGAAGTTGAGAGAGCTGGCCTAGCGGACCTGAGAGCAATCCTCAGGAAACAACTATTGACCTCGAGGAGGGAAGAGTTCCACAGAAGAAGGCGGAAAGAGAGAGACAGAAAGAGAACAGCTTTTCTGGCCAATCCCTTCAAGTTGACCAGGCAGCTTCTTGGTCAGAAGAGGGCTGGTCACCTTACCTGCTCTAAGGAGGCCATCAACAACCACCTCAAGGCCACGTATAGACCCTAGCAGAGAACAACCGCTAGGTCCATGCGATGCACTGACAACACCACCAGAGCCAACATCAGACTTCAACCTCAAGGAGCCTTGCCTAAGTGAAGTGGTGGAAGTGGTGCGGAGAGAAAGGTCGAGGTCAGCACCAGGCTCAAGCGGAGTACCGTACAAGGTATATAAAAACTGCCCAAAGCTCTTACATCGGCTTTGGAGGGCCCTGAACGTGATCTGGAGGAGAGGAAAGATCCCCCAGATATGGAGGTATGCGGAGGGAGTATACATACCCAAAGACGAGAGGTCTGAGAACATCGACCAGTTTCGTGTCATCTCCCTGCTGAGTGTGGAGAGCAATACCTTCTTCAGCATTGTAGCCAGAAGACTCTCCAGCTTCCTCTTGAGCAACAAGTACATCGACACGTCAGTGCAGGAGGGAGGAGGACCGGGCGTTCCTGGTTGCCTGGAGCACACAGGCGTGGTAACCCAGCTCATCAGAGAGGCAAGAGAAAGTAGGGGTGACCTGGCAGTATTATGGCTGGACCTCACCAATGCCTATGGCTCCATACCCCACAAACTGGTGGAGGTTGCACTGGTGAAGTATCATGTACCCCAGAAGGTGAAAGACCTCATCCTGGATTATTACAGCAAATTCAGCTTGAGAGTCTCCAGTAGCCAGCTGACATCTGACTGGCACCAGCTGGAAGAAGGCATAATCACTGGGTGCACCATCTCAGTCATCCTATTCGCACTGGCTATGGGCATGCTGGTCAAGGCAGCTGAACCAGAATTCAGGGGCCCTCTTAGCAAGTCTGGAGTAAGGCAACCTCCCATCAGAGCCTTTATGGACGACCTCACAGTGACAACAACAGCTGTACCAGGAGCTAGGTGGATCCTCCAAGGCTTGGAGCGTATCATGGCGTGGGCACGCATGAGCTTCAAACCCGCAAAGTCCAGGTCCTTGGTTATAAAGAGGGGAAAAGTCACAGACAAGTTCCGTTTCAGGCTGGGACACCACCAGATCCCCTCAGTGTCTGAGAAGCCAGTGAAGAGCCTTGGCAAGGTCTTCAACTGCAGCCTGAATGACAGCGAGTCCATCAAAGCAACCAGCACTAAACTGGAGGGCTGGTTAAAAACAGTGGACAAGTCTGGGCTCCCGGGAAGATTCAAGGCCTGGGTCTACCAAAGTTGACCAGGCAGCTTCTTGGTCAGAAGAGGGCTGGTCACCTTACCTGCTCTAAGGAGGCCATCAACAACCACCTCAAGGCCACGTACAGACCCTAGCAGAGAACAACCACTAGGTCCATGCGATGCACTGACAACACCACCAGAGCCAACATCAGACTTCAACCTCAAGGAGCCTTGCCTAAGTGAAGTGGTGGAAGTGGTGCGGAGAGAAAGGTCGAGGTCAGCACCAGGCTCAAGCGGAGTACCGTACAAGGTATATAAAAACTGCCCAAAGCTCTTACATCGGCTTTGGAGGGCCCTGAAGGTGATCTGGAGGAGAGGAAAGATCCCCCAGATATGGAGGTATGCGGAGGGAGTATACATACCCAAAGACGAGAGGTCTGAGAACATCGACCAGTTTCGTGTCATCTCCCTGCTGAGTGTGGAGAGCAAGACCTTCTTCAGCATTGTAGCCAGAAGACTCTCCAGCTTCCTCTTGAGCAACAAGTACATCGACACGTCAGTGCAGGAGGGAGGAGGACCGGGCGTTCCTGGTTGCCTGGAGCACACAGGCGTGGTAACCCAGCTCATCAGAGAGGCAAGAGAAAGTAGGGGTGACCTGGCAGTATTATGGCTGGACCTCACCAATGCCTATGGCTCCATACCCCACAAACTGGTGGAGGTTGCACTGGTGAAGTATCATGTACCCCAGAAGGTGAAAGACCTCATCCTGGATTATTACAGCAAATTCAGCTTGAGAGTCTCCAGTAGCCAGCTGACATCTGACTGGCACCAGCTGGAAGAAGGCATAATCACTGGGTGCACCATCTCAGTCATCCTATTCGCACTGGCTATGGGCATGCTGGTCAAGGCAGCTGAACCAGAATTCAGGGGCCCTCTTAGCAAGTCTGGAGTAAGGCAACCTCCCATCAGAGCCTTTATGGACGACCTCACAGTGACAACAACAGCTGTACCAGGAGCTAGGTGGATCCTCCAAGGCTTGGAGCGTATCATGGCGTGGGCACGCATGAGCTTCAAACCCGCAAAGTCCAGGTCCTTGGTTATAAAGAGGGGAAAAGTCACAGACAAGTTCCGTTTCAGGCTGGGACACCACCAGATCCCCTCAGTGTCTGAGAAGCCAGTGAAGAGCCTTGGCAAGGTCTTCAACTGCAGCCTGAATGACAGCGAGTCCATCAAAGCAACCAGCACTAAACTGGAGGGCTGGTTAAAAACAGTGGACAAGTCTGGGCTCCCGGGAAGATTCAAGGCCTGGGTCTACCAGCATGGGATCCTCCCAAGAATCGTCTGGCCGCTGCTAATCTACGAGGTCCCCATGACCATGGTGGAAGGTTTTGAGCAAAGAGTGAGCAGCAATCTGCGCAGATGGCTGGGACTGCCCCGCAGCCTATAGCATTGGGCTGTACGGGAAAACCAACAAGCTCAGGCTCCCCTTCAACTCAGTCAGGGAGGAATTCATCGTAGCACGGGCACGGGAACATCTGCAGTACTCTGGATCCAGAGATGCCAAAGTGTCCGGGGCAGGGATCGTTGTGAGGACTGGGAGGAAATGGAGGGCAGCCGAGGCAGTTGAGCGTGCAGAAACTCGACTGAGGCACAGGACCATTGTTGGAGCAGTGGTATAAGGTAGAGCTGGACTGGGGAGCCGAACAGCGACCTGCGATGACTCTGCCAGCGCGAGGGAGAGGCAGAGGCTGGTGCAGGAGGAGGTCCGAGCTGCAGTCGAGGAAGAACAAACCAGCAGAGCAGTGGCCATGCGGCAGCAGGGTGCCTGGATGAAGTGGGAGCAGGCGATGGAGCGCCGCGTCACCTGGAAGGACATCTGGTCATGGAACCCACAGAGGATCAAGTTCTTGATTCAGGGGGTGTACGATGTCCTTCCAAGCCCATCTAATCTGTGCACTTGGGGCACCACAGAAACACCAGCATGCCCCCTGTGTTCTAAGGTTGGTACTCTGGAACACATCTTGAGCTGCTGCCCCAAGGCCCTGGTTGAGGGTCGGTATCGGTGGAGGCACGACCAGGTCCTCAAATCCATCGCTGAAGCAATCAGCAAGGGGATTGCGGCAAGCCGTTACACCCAAGCCACTGCGAAGACCATTCACTTTGTTAAAGAAGGACAAAGGTTGAATACAGCAAGCAACCGCTCTGCTGGTTTGCTCTCCACGGCCCGAGACTGGGTGATGACAGTTGACCTGGAAAGGCAACTGAAGTTTCCAGCACGCATCACCCAGACCAGGTTGAGACCTGACATCATATATATATATATATATATAAGTCTCGTTATATCGATATTCTCGGGAGTCGGAAAAAATATCGATATAACCGGGACTATCGATATATCCGACCCTGCACGCATGTAATTTTCTCCTCGCGTTCATAGAAATATTATCGTAATAAGCGGTACTATCGATATAACCGATATCGATATAACGAGACTTTAATATATATATATATATATATATATATATATATATATGTGTGTGTGTGTGTGTGTGTGTGTGTGTGTGTGTGTGTTTGTGTGTGTGTGTGTTTGTGTGAGACTAGTTATTTTTTTAATATATATATTTAATAATTTCCAGTCAAATTTGAGCCTTTGGATTGAATGAGACAACTTCTTTTCAATCCTCGAATTATATAACTATGTTTTTGCTTTCTTTTTACCAAAATGGAATTTACTGTGATTAAGTTTACAACAGCATGTGCAAACTACTTTCCTTTCAGATTTTCTTCTGCATTGATGATGAATAGACACATCAAGGTCTCAGGGCCGTGTTGACACGTGCAGGAAAAAAAATCTCATTGCGTTATCTTTTTCTTGGCTTTCAATATTTCATTTTTTTCATTTGATGCTGTCTTAAGGTAGAAATTTCTTCATATGCCGTTTTCTGCTAAGCAACACTGACCAATTTCTAACTCTGGTTGCCCTCTGCGGCCATCCATGTCTTAATCCTGACATCCCTTCACTTTGGCCATGCATAGATTTTGTTACTCCATTTCCATTGTCTTACATGCCCCTTAAATCTCCAAAGCCTAGCATTCAGAATATTTTACGTCACAATTGAGGACTTGCACAGTGCAAGAATCAAAACAAGGGTGCAGAAAATCCTAATGGACCCTCCGCACCCTGCCCACCATCTTTTCCACCTAGCAGGCGCTACCGATCCATGCACACTCAATCCAGCAGACATTTAAATAGCTTATTCCCCCAGCCATTATCTCTCTTAACAATCACCCAACTCTCCTCTTTGCAATTTTACACAACCCTGTGGAACAGCTTCCCGTTATAATCATTGTAGCTCCAGCTCTGTACACCCTTGAACCACTGTTTGCTTGATACTTTGCACATTGTTTTATTCATGAGAGGTACTACTTACACGAAGGAATTTAATTAGATTAGATTAGCCTTTATGAGTGTTCTCCATAGTTATGTGTCGGGTCTTTTTATAATGATACTAGTGCAACATGTTCTACCACAGACAAATTCCTTGTGTACTCTCCTTGTGTTCATACTCTGTCAAAAAAGATGAGTCTGATTCTGATTGTGAGTATACACTTGCATCTATTCCCAGAAAGCCAGACATATGTTTCCCATTGCTGCTTGCATTTAATTCACAGATGAAAAAGTAAGTGTGGGCTCTGACAATCGGGAATCCGTTTCCCCCATGGTGTTTTTTTCCCTGTTTTATATATTTACTTTTAACAGCACTTCACTTCATAAATTAAGCAGGCGATCACTGAGCAACTTCTGCCACAATTCAGTAGCATGTTAAATGATCTGAGATTTATGTTTCGATTGTCAAATCCTTGCCAAGCTAATTCTATGTAAGCCCATCAGCTGTGAAAACATTTATTTCACGCCCGTACTCCGATCCCAACAGGCATTATTCATTTTGTGTGTGGACCCATAGTATGAAGGCATCAAGAAGTCCCCATGAGGGATAAATGCAAATACGCCTCTTCTAATCTTACTATTCTTTCATATGTGCAGGCTGTTTTTGAAAATTCCTCAACGCTATCCACGACCACCTCACTCTTTCATCACACTTAAAGGTTTGTACATGATTCAATGCAGTAAGTGCTGCAAGATACTTGAAGCACTGGTGGGAAGCAAATTAGATGCCAGGGAAATTGTGTCACGAAGAATCAATTTTCCACGCGTACTCACGCTGTTAGATCCCTTTGATAAATCCGAATAAAATGCTGACGAGTCCAGTGGACAAACTCATGTCGAAGAATCAACGGAAGACAAGCTAGGTCAGAGTATTAAATACTCGCATAAGATCCGAAACACAAATGCCATGGTTTGCAATGGTATCAGCAAATTAGGTACTTGCATTGACAAAGGCTTTCCTAATAAATCGAATACAAGGACTGACTGGACAAATTTACTATGAAGTTATTCTGCAGTCAGATGTTGGATTTCATGATGCACTTCTTGGCTGCAACGAAGACTGTAGAACATTCTATTTCTGCATAATCACTCCCTCCTGCTATTCAGTGGCCCAGCTTCCTTTTTAATCAAACAATAACGGCAACAACAGGACATTTTTTTCAAGTTGGTTTATCCCAACCTGACAGAAAACAATGGTCCTTTGTTGATATAACCCCCCCCCCCCCCATGTCCTACTCAGCAGGTGTTGCTTCATCTTTGCAGCGACAAAAAAAAAATCCTCCTATCAGGTAGCTGAAAGGAAAGAAGACATACACTCTGCTGATATGTCATCTTGCTTGTTCCATTCATCCAAGCGCATTGCCGGAAGGGAGGCTTAACAAGAGGGACACCTTTAAAAAATATTTTTAACATCCCAATTGGAAATGACAAGTCTAGTGGTGCATTCAGCCCTATAGGGAAGATCAAAGAGTTGGCGCTGCATGAGACAAGTTACTATGGATCGCAACAAAACAGATAGCCTCTCACCTAAGATAATTAACACCTGCTTTGTACTAATTAGCTACATCCGTTGACATTTCAGAACGTGTGCTTAAAACAAAAAAACAAGCAGCACCCAATTTGCAACTGCAGATCGGACCCCGCTGAGGTTCTGGGAGTCTCATGTCTCCCAGTCTACATACCAAAACAGTTGTTCTCCTCACTCTCAGAACATTATATTAGCATTCTTTGTTGAGGAGGATTCAACGTGATATAATACTGTCGCTATAGTCTACAGGTGTCAAAGTCAAGGGCAGGGGGGCAAATATGACCTGCCACGTCATTCCATTTGTCCCGCGTGTGTAAAATTCCATGGTGCTTTCAAAAGCTGGATAAAAAATTTGAAATTGTCCCATGTAAACCACAATAACAATAATTGTTTTTTATATCAAATTTTAAAACTAGTTATTCATTAATTTGTTGTGCGCTCTATATGGAACACATGGAGGGGATTAAACATTTTAATGTCTTCCCCTAATTCATAACGGCCCTCCAGAAGAAACCAGAACTTAAATGTTGCCCACGGGAAAAAATAAAAATAAAACATAAAATAACACCCTTGCTATTGTCACGGTTTGCGAGGTGGTGATGGCGGGTTCGGATCCCAAAAAGCAGGCAGGAGGGAGCAGGAGGTTGTTTGACAAATTGTATTAAAATAAAGTCAGCAGGAACAAAATGTAAAACATCAAAATGATCTGAATGGAAAAAATACAAAGTAGCAACAGAAAACCAAGTGTAAAAGCCCGCCAAGGTTAAACAAACACGTACACGATGCATGCTGCAACCAAGCAGCAAACAAACAATGAATCGGCACCGGATGATCGTGCCAGGTGTCTTTTTAAATGTTATTGATTATAACGACCAGCACCTGCGAGGCTGCAGGCAGGGCTGACGTCGCTACCCGCTGGTCGCCAATCTGATCGGGACGACCAGCACCTGTGCAGGTGCAGGCGGGGCGGACAGCGCCCCCCGTTGGTCGTCCACCAGATCATGACAGTACCCCCCCTTCAAGGGGCTGCTTCCAGAAGTCCCAACAGTCTCCCAAAAGGTCCACTCGCCAGGGAACGGTCGGTGGAGAGGGCAACCGCTGCCTCTCCAGCATACGACGGGCGGCGGCCTGATGGGAACGGGACTCGGCCTGGGGTGGACGAAGACGCGGCACGGATCGTCGTGGGCGTGAGTGCGATCCCTCTCGCACGTTCACGCGACGGCGCATGGCTCTGCGTGGACGTCGACTGCCAGGCGCAGAATGGCACCCCGTACGGCCATATGGGACCAGGTCTCGGCCGGACGCCGACGTGGGCGTTAACTGCCCGGCTCCGGGGGAACGAGACGGGTCCAGAGCCGCTCCGGGATCCAGCGGTGAGTGGGGTCTCGGACTGACATTGACGCGGACGTTGCACGGCTCGTCGTGGATGAGACTCAATCCGTCATGCACGACGACAGCGTGGCTGGACGTGGGCGTGCAATGCCAGTCACCCAGGGTCACCCTGGACGGCCACCTGGAAGGAGGTCTCGGCCGGACGTTAACGTGGACGTTGCGGCTCGTCGAGTGACGCAATTCAAACTCGACGAGGCTTGCGCTAACGTGGACGTAGCATTGCCAGGCACAGGGTGGAAATGAGACGGGTCCGATGTACCTGTGGGATCCGATGGTTGGCCGATTCATTCTGTCACGGTTTGCGAGGTGGTGATGGCGGGTTCGGATCCCAAAAAGCAGGCAGGAGGGAGCAGGAGGTTGTTTGACAAATTGTATTAAAATAAAGTCAGCAGGAACAAAATGTAAAACATAAAAATGATCTGAATGGAAAAAATACAAAGTAGCAAAAGAAGACCAAAAGTAAAAGCCCGCCAAGGTTAAACAAACACGTACACGATGCATGCTGCAACCAAGCAGCAAACAAACAATGAATCGGCACGGGATGGTCGTGCCAGGTGTCTTTTTAAGTGTCATTGATTGTAACGACCAGCACCTGCGAGGCTGCCGGCAGGGCTGACGTCGCTACCCGCTGGTCGCCAATTTGATCGGGACGACCAGCACCTGTGCAGGTGCAGGCGGGGCCGACAGCGCCCCCCGTTGGTCGCCAACCAGATCATGACAGTACCCCCCCTTCAAGGGGCTGCTTCCAGAAGTCCCAACAGTCTCCCAAAAGGTCCACTCGCCAGGGAACGGTCGGTGGAGAGGGCAACCGCGGCCTCTCCAGCATACGAAATTTTCCACGCGTACTCACGCTGTTAGATCCCTTTGATAAATCCGAATAAAATGCTGACGAGTCCAGTGGACAAACTCATGTCGAAGAATCAACGGAAGACAAGCTAGGTCAGAGTATTAAATACTCGCATAAGATCCGAAACACAAATGCCATGGTTTGCCGAATGTATCAGCAAATTAGGTACTTGCATTGACAAAGGCTTTCCTAATAAATCGAATACAAGGACTGACTGGACAAATTTACTATGAAGTTATTCTGCAGTCAGATGTTGGATTTCATGATGCACTTCTTGGCTGCAACGGAGACTGTAGAACATTCTATTTCTGCATAATCACTCCCTCCTGCTATTCAGTGGCCCAGCTTCCTTTTTAATCAAACAATAACGGCAACAACAGGACATTTTTTTTTAAATTGGTTTATCCCAACCTGACAGAAAACAATGGTCCTTTGTTGATATAACCCCCCCCCCTATGTCCTACTCAGCAGGTGTTGCTTCATCTTTGCAGCGACAAAAAAAAAAATCCTCCTATCAGGTAGCTGAAAGGAAAGAAGACATACACTCTGCTGATATGTCATCTTGCTTGTTCCATTCACCCAAGCGCATTGCCGGAAGGGAGGCTTAACAAGAGGGACACCTTTACAAAATATTTTTAACATCCCAATTGGAAATGACAAGTCTAGTGGTGCATTCAGCCCTATAGGGAAGATCAAAGAGTTGGCGCTGCATGAGACAAGTTACTATGGATCGCAACACAACAGATAGCCTCTCACCTAAGATAATTAACACCTGCTTTGTACTAATTAGCTACATCCGTTGACATTTCAGAATGTGTGCTTAAAACAAAAAAACAACCAGCACCCAATTTTCAACTGCAGATCGGACCCCGCTGAGGTTCTGGGAGTCTCATGTCTCCCAGTCTACATACCAAAACAGTTGTTCTCCTCACTCTCAGAACATTATATTAGCATTCTTTGTTGAGGAGGATTCAACGTGATATAGAATCGTCTGGCCGCTGCTAATCTACGAGGTCCCCATGACCATGGTGGAAGGTTTTGAGCAAAGAGTGAGCAGCAATCTGCGCAGATGGCTGGGACTGCCCCGCAGCCTATAGCATTGGGCTGTACGGGAAAACCAACAAGCTCAGGCTCCCCTTCAACTCAGTCAGGGAGGAATTCATCGTAGCACGGGCACGGGAACATCTGCAGTACTCTGGATCCAGAGATGCCAAAGTGTCCGGGGCAGGGATCGTTGTGAGGACTGGGAGGAAATGGAGGGCAGCCGAGGCAGTTGAGCGTGCAGAAACTCGACTGAGGCACAGGACCATTGTTGGAGCAGTGGTATAAGGTAGAGCTGGACTGGGGAGCCGAACAGCGACCTGCGATGACTCTGCCAGCGCGAGGGAGAGGCAGAGGCTGGTGCAGGAGGAGGTCCGAGCTGCAGTCGAGGAAGAACAAACCAGCAGAGCAGTGGCCATGCGGCAGCAGGGTGCCTGGATGAAGTGGGAGCAGGCGATGGAGCGCCGCGTCACCTGGAAGGACATCTGGTCATGGAACCCACAGAGGATCAAGTTCTTGATTCAGGGGGTGTACGATGTCCTTCCAAGCCCATCTAATCTGTGCACTTGGGGCACCACAGAAACACCAGCATGCCCCCTGTGTTCTAAGGTTGGTACTCTGGAACACATCTTGAGCTGCTGCCCCAAGGCCCTGGTTGAGGGTCGGTATCGGTGGAGGCACGACCAGGTCCTCAAATCCATCGCTGAAGCAATCAGCAAGGGGATTGCGGCAAGCCGTTACACCCAAGCCACTGCGAAGACCATTCACTTTGTTAAAGAAGGACAAAGGTTGAATACAGCAAGCAACCGCTCTGCTGGTTTGCTCTCCACGGCCCGAGACTGGGTGATGACAGTTGACCTGGAAAGGCAACTGAAGTTTCCAGCACGCATCACCCAGACCAGGTTGAGACCTGACATCATATATATATATATATATATAAGTCTCGTTATATCGATATTCTCGGGAGTCGGAAAAAATATCGATATAACCGGGACTATCGATATATCCGACCCTGCACGCATGTAATTTTCTCCTCGCGTTCATAGAAATATTATCGTAATAAGCGGTACTATCGATATAACCGATATCGATATAACGAGACTTTAATATATATATATATATATATATATATATATATATATGTGTGTGTGTGTGTGTGTGTGTGTGTGTGTGTGTGTGTTTGTGTGTGTGTGTGTTTGTGTGAGACTAGTTATTTTTTTAATATATATATTTAATAATTTCCAGTCAAATTTGAGCCTTTGGATTGAATGAGACAACTTCTTTTCAATCCTCGAATTATATAACTATGTTTTTGCTTTCTTTTTACCAAAATGGAATTTACTGTGATTAAGTTTACAACAGCATGTGCAAACTACTTTCCTTTCAGATTTTCTTCTGCATTGATGATGAATAGACACATCAAGGTCTCAGGGCCGTGTTGACACGTGCAGGAAAAAAAATCTCATTGCGTTATCTTTTTCTTGGCTTTCAATATTTCATTTTTTTCATTTGATGCTGTCTTAAGGTAGAAATTTCTTCATATGCCGTTTTCTGCTAAGCAACACTGACCAATTTCTAACTCTGGTTGCCCTCTGCGGCCATCCATGTCTTAATCCTGACATCCCTTCACTTTGGCCATGCATAGATTTTGTTACTCCATTTCCATTGTCTTACATGCCCCTTAAATCTCCAAAGCCTAGCATTCAGAATATTTTACGTCACAATTGAGGACTTGCACAGTGCAAGAATCAAAACAAGGGTGCAGAAAATCCTAATGGACCCTCCGCACCCTGCCCACCATCTTTTCCACCTAGCAGGCGCTACCGATCCATGCACACTCAATCCAGCAGACATTTAAATAGCTTATTCCCCCAGCCATTATCTCTCTTAACAATCACCCAACTCTCCTCTTTGCAATTTTACACAACCCTGTGGAACAGCTTCCCGTTATAATCATTGTAGCTCCAGCTCTGTACACCCTTGAACCACTGTTTGCTTGATACTTTGCACATTGTTTTATTCATGAGAGGTACTACTTACACGAAGGAATTTAATTAGATTAGATTAGCCTTTATGAGTGTTCTCCATAGTTATGTGTCGGGTCTTTTTATAATGATACTAGTGCAACATGTTCTACCACAGACAAATTCCTTGTGTACTCTCCTTGTGTTCATACTCTGTCAAAAAAGATGAGTCTGATTCTGATTGTGAGTATACACTTGCATCTATTCCCAGAAAGCCAGACATATGTTTCCCATTGCTGCTTGCATTTAATTCACAGATGAAAAAGTAAGTGTGGGCTCTGACAATCGGGAATCCGTTTCCCCCATGGTGTTTTTTTCCCTGTTTTATATATTTACTTTTAACAGCACTTCACTTCATAAATTAAGCAGGCGATCACTGAGCAACTTCTGCCACAATTCAGTAGCATGTTAAATGATCTGAGATTTATGTTTCGATTGTCAAATCCTTGCCAAGCTAATTCTATGTAAGCCCATCAGCTGTGAAAACATTTATTTCACGCCCGTACTCCGATCCCAACAGGCATTATTCATTTTGTGTGTGGACCCATAGTATGAAGGCATCAAGAAGTCCCCATGAGGGATAAATGCAAATACGCCTCTTCTAATCTTACTATTCTTTCATATGTGCAGGCTGTTTTTGAAAATTCCTCAACGCTATCCACGACCACCTCACTCTTTCATCACACTTAAAGGTTTGTACATGATTCAATGCAGTAAGTGCTGCAAGATACTTGAAGCACTGGTGGGAAGCAAATTAGATGCCAGGGAAATTGTGTCACGAAGAATCAATTTTCCACGCGTACTCACGCTGTTAGATCCCTTTGATAAATCCGAATAAAATGCTGACGAGTCCAGTGGACAAACTCATGTCGAAGAATCAACGGAAGACAAGCTAGGTCAGAGTATTAAATACTCGCATAAGATCCGAAACACAAATGCCATGGTTTGCAATGGTATCAGCAAATTAGGTACTTGCATTGACAAAGGCTTTCCTAATAAATCGAATACAAGGACTGACTGGACAAATTTACTATGAAGTTATTCTGCAGTCAGATGTTGGATTTCATGATGCACTTCTTGGCTGCAACGAAGACTGTAGAACATTCTATTTCTGCATAATCACTCCCTCCTGCTATTCAGTGGCCCAGCTTCCTTTTTAATCAAACAATAACGGCAACAACAGGACATTTTTTTCAAGTTGGTTTATCCCAACCTGACAGAAAACAATGGTCCTTTGTTGATATAACCCCCCCCCCCCCCATGTCCTACTCAGCAGGTGTTGCTTCATCTTTGCAGCGACAAAAAAAAAATCCTCCTATCAGGTAGCTGAAAGGAAAGAAGACATACACTCTGCTGATATGTCATCTTGCTTGTTCCATTCATCCAAGCGCATTGCCGGAAGGGAGGCTTAACAAGAGGGACACCTTTAAAAAATATTTTTAACATCCCAATTGGAAATGACAAGTCTAGTGGTGCATTCAGCCCTATAGGGAAGATCAAAGAGTTGGCGCTGCATGAGACAAGTTACTATGGATCGCAACAAAACAGATAGCCTCTCACCTAAGATAATTAACACCTGCTTTGTACTAATTAGCTACATCCGTTGACATTTCAGAACGTGTGCTTAAAACAAAAAAACAAGCAGCACCCAATTTGCAACTGCAGATCGGACCCCGCTGAGGTTCTGGGAGTCTCATGTCTCCCAGTCTACATACCAAAACAGTTGTTCTCCTCACTCTCAGAACATTATATTAGCATTCTTTGTTGAGGAGGATTCAACGTGATATAATACTGTCGCTATAGTCTACAGGTGTCAAAGTCAAGGGCAGGGGGGCAAATATGACCTGCCACGTCATTCCATTTGTCCCGCGTGTGTAAAATTCCATGGTGCTTTCAAAAGCTGGATAAAAAATTTGAAATTGTCCCATGTAAACCACAATAACAATAATTGTTTTTTATATCAAATTTTAAAACTAGTTATTCATTAATTTGTTGTGCGCTCTATATGGAACACATGGAGGGGATTAAACATTTTAATGTCTTCCCCTAATTCATAACGGCCCTCCAGAAGAAACCAGAACTTAAATGTTGCCCACGGGAAAAAATAAAAATAAAACATAAAATAACACCCTTGCTATTGTCACGGTTTGCGAGGTGGTGATGGCGGGTTCGGATCCCAAAAAGCAGGCAGGAGGGAGCAGGAGGTTGTTTGACAAATTGTATTAAAATAAAGTCAGCAGGAACAAAATGTAAAACATCAAAATGATCTGAATGGAAAAAATACAAAGTAGCAACAGAAAACCAAGTGTAAAAGCCCGCCAAGGTTAAACAAACACGTACACGATGCATGCTGCAACCAAGCAGCAAACAAACAATGAATCGGCACCGGATGATCGTGCCAGGTGTCTTTTTAAATGTTATTGATTATAACGACCAGCACCTGCGAGGCTGCAGGCAGGGCTGACGTCGCTACCCGCTGGTCGCCAATCTGATCGGGACGACCAGCACCTGTGCAGGTGCAGGCGGGGCGGACAGCGCCCCCCGTTGGTCGTCCACCAGATCATGACAGTACCCCCCCTTCAAGGGGCTGCTTCCAGAAGTCCCAACAGTCTCCCAAAAGGTCCACTCGCCAGGGAACGGTCGGTGGAGAGGGCAACCGCTGCCTCTCCAGCATACGACGGGCGGCGGCCTGATGGGAACGGGACTCGGCCTGGGGTGGACGAAGACGCGGCACGGATCGTCGTGGGCGTGAGTGCGATCCCTCTCGCACGTTCACGCGACGGCGCATGGCTCTGCGTGGACGTCGACTGCCAGGCGCAGAATGGCACCCCGTACGGCCATATGGGACCAGGTCTCGGCCGGACGCCGACGTGGGCGTTAACTGCCCGGCTCCGGGGGAACGAGACGGGTCCAGAGCCGCTCCGGGATCCAGCGGTGAGTGGGGTCTCGGACTGACATTGACGCGGACGTTGCACGGCTCGTCGTGGATGAGACTCAATCCGTCATGCACGACGACAGCGTGGCTGGACGTGGGCGTGCAATGCCAGTCACCCAGGGTCACCCTGGACGGCCACCTGGAAGGAGGTCTCGGCCGGACGTTAACGTGGACGTTGCGGCTCGTCGAGTGACGCAATTCAAACTCGACGAGGCTTGCGCTAACGTGGACGTAGCATTGCCAGGCACAGGGTGGAAATGAGACGGGTCCGATGTACCTGTGGGATCCGATGGTTGGCCGATTCATTCTGTCACGGTTTGCGAGGTGGTGATGGCGGGTTCGGATCCCAAAAAGCAGGCAGGAGGGAGCAGGAGGTTGTTTGACAAATTGTATTAAAATAAAGTCAGCAGGAACAAAATGTAAAACATAAAAATGATCTGAATGGAAAAAATACAAAGTAGCAAAAGAAGACCAAAAGTAAAAGCCCGCCAAGGTTAAACAAACACGTACACGATGCATGCTGCAACCAAGCAGCAAACAAACAATGAATCGGCACGGGATGGTCGTGCCAGGTGTCTTTTTAAGTGTCATTGATTGTAACGACCAGCACCTGCGAGGCTGCCGGCAGGGCTGACGTCGCTACCCGCTGGTCGCCAATTTGATCGGGACGACCAGCACCTGTGCAGGTGCAGGCGGGGCCGACAGCGCCCCCCGTTGGTCGCCAACCAGATCATGACAGTACCCCCCCTTCAAGGGGCTGCTTCCAGAAGTCCCAACAGTCTCCCAAAAGGTCCACTCGCCAGGGAACGGTCGGTGGAGAGGGCAACCGCGGCCTCTCCAGCATACGACGGGCGGCGGCCTGATGGGAACGGGACTCGGCCTGGGGTGGACGAAGACGCGGCACGGATCGTCGTGGGCGTGAGTGCGATCCCTCTCGCACGTTCACGCGACGGCGCATGGCTCTGCGTGGACGTCGAACTGCCAGGCGCAGAATGGCACCCCGTACGGCCGTATGGGACCAGGTCTCGGCCGGACGCCGACGTGGGCGTGAACTGCCCGGCTCCGGGGGAACGAGACGGGTCCAGAGCCGCTCCGGGATCCAGCGGTGAGTGGGGTCTCGGACTGACATTGACGCGGACGTTGCACGGCTCGTCGTGGATGAGACTCAATCCGTCATGCACGACGACAGCGTGGCTGGACGTGGGCGTGCAATGCCAGTCACCCAGGGCCACCCTGGACGGCCACCTGGAAGGAGGTCTCGGCCGGACGTTTACGTGGACGTTGCGGCTCGTCGAGTGACGCAATTCAAACTCGACGAGGCTTGCGCTAACGTGGACGTAGCATTGCCAGGCACAGGGTGGAAATGAGACGGGTCCGATGTACCTGCGGGATCCGATGGTTGGCCGATTCATTCTGTCACGGTTTGCGAGGTGGTGATGGCGGGTTCGGATCCCAAAAAGCAGGCAGGAGGGAGCAGGAGGTTGTTTGACAAATTGTATTAAAATAAAGTCAGCAGGAACAAAATGTAAAACATCAAAATGATCTGAATGGAAAAAATACAAAGTAGCAACAGAAAACCAAGTGTAAAAGCCCGCCAAGGTTAAACAAACACGTACACGATGCATGCTGCAACCAAGCAGCAAACAAACAATGAATCGGCACCGGATGATCGTGCCAGGTGTCTTTTTAAATGTTATTGATTATAACGACCAGCACCTGCGAGGCTGCAGGCAGGGCTGACGTCGCTACCCGCTGGTCGCCAATCTGATCGGGACGACCAGCACCTGTGCAGGTGCAGGCGGGGCGGACAGCGCCCCCCGTTGGTCGTCCACCAGATCATGACAGCTATAGTCCTTTGCAAAAATTCTTGAGGAAAAAAAGAGTTTACAATAAGAAATTCTATCTCAGGTCCAAATGGAGGTAGAATGTAAATATTGTCACAGATAGTATCATGCGTTCCTGACTGCCTGGCTTGCTTTGGAACGAGGTGGATTCTAATAACATAGACACGAGTAGAGTTGAAAAAAGAAAAAGAACAAGGATCAGATTCTATGAAAATAATATATGAACTGGATAAATACAATTGAAATACAAAAGGGAGCTGTGAAACAAACACATGAACAAGATAAACATTTGATACATGCATCAATAGCAAGCCAAGCGGATCATCTGACAGAGACTATGGCATCTTAGAAGTCCCTAAATCCTTGTCTGAACATTATTGGCAGCAGGTGTGCAGGTTGACAGAAGGGCCTTCCTCTGCCATCAAATGTGTCGAAATAATGGTCGTGATTGATGGTGACATTATAAAAAATGAAAGGCTGTTTTCTCAATACAAATCATTTGTACCATATATATTTGCTTTCAAAAAAATCCCAGTGATCAACAATTTCCCCTTGTTGGGGCAATCCGAGACAGATCTGGACAATGCACCCTGAGCATCTTGAGAGAGAAGGGCAACGGAAGTTCAACTTGAACATGTTTCCCACGTCAACAAATTTCCACCATGAAGCAACAGTATGTTGCTATCTAAGATGTGTTCCATAAAAAAAAAAGAAAACAAATCCCCAGTGCCATTTTTGCCTTTAACACCATTGTATAAAACGGAAAATGAGATAGGGAAGAGCTGACATGTTGATAACCTGCAGTCTTTTCACATCATAATACATCATGTCCTATTTTTTTTTTTATGCAGCTTCAACACATGATTTGGGACCATATTATTCTGTGTAATATGTTTTTCATACCTTACAAAGTATTACTAGAACCTATTTTGATAATGTCACGTCTGTGCAAGCAGATGGTAGAATTTCACCGGTAATAAACACATTTGTACAGTTATCATAATGCAGAACTTGTTCATGATCAGAATCAGAATCAGAATCAGAATCAGAATCATCTTTATTGCCAAGTATGTAGGACACACAAGGAATTTGTTTCCGGTAGAACACGCTGCACTAGTATCGTTGTCAAAAAAACTGCTAAGTGGCACTATACAGTTCCATTTTGGCTACTGTTGAAAGAACATGATACATGTAATCTGGCAAACAATTAAAGGTAATGAGACATTTACCATCTCTCTAGCTTCAAGTACAGCATAAAAACTAGCAACAATAATACTCAAATCCCTTAAAAATCAATGTTCAGGTTTAAAGTCGTAGATCAGTGCTTTTTAAATTGGGTTCGATCGAACCCTTGTGCCTAGAGTTTTCGGAAACTATGATTGGCTAGTCACAACACATGATTTGACAATGGCATACTGGCCAGAGTGAGCACACTGTGTCGGTTGAGCGAGCACACTTTATAGTGTTGTGTTGCAGGCGTTTGAGATAATCAAAGAAAAAGACAGTCGGTTTTGTTGCCTGATGACAAGGAGTAACTAAGCCACTGGGCCTGTAATTAAGGAGCGGCACGTATCTTGTGCGTGGAATACTTAATTTCCTTCCCCGCAGTCAGGCCTGTGTAAGCTCTCAGTCGTACAGGAGTGGTCCATCGATGAGAAGGTTTCTTCAGCCGTCATCTGTACAAATTTGAAGGTTTCGGACATTTCGCCTCCTATCCAAGAGGCTTCGTCAGGGAACTAAAGTCTGACTGGTCGTATCAGCCCTATTTATATATCCCTAATGTCCAGACATGACGGCGCCGGACACAGCTATGATAGGTCCCTACTCTCAGGTTGGGGGGAGCAGAGGACCACTCCCTATGGCCCCACTGATTGTTCCTCCATTCCTGACTAACGACTGGCCTATTTGCCCCACTCTCACCGGTATCACCTCATCAGCATTACAAATGTTGCCTAACCTGTTTTAATGTTGATGTCTACAGAGTGGTCTGTGAAGGATTGAATTTCTTGTTTTTTAATTATGACAAAAGTATCGTCCACATATCTAAACCAGTGTCTAGGTTTTGTCCCCGGGAAGGATGTGAGGGCCTGTTTTTCCATCTCTTCCATGTACAGATTAGCCACTATGGGTGAAACTGGTGAGCCCATAGCACAACCATGAATTTGTTTATAAAATGTCTCCCGAAATTGAAAATACGTAGTATTAAGGCAGATTTCCAATAATTGGCAGATGTGATCCGCTTTAAGTTTGGTTGTTTCATGCAGAGAAACGTCCGCCAGCAGTCTTGTCCTCACCACTGAGACTGCTGCTGAGGTTGGGACAGATGTAAAGAGAGAAGTCACATCGTATGAAAAAAAAAGACTTTATCAACATCGCATGGATAATACAAGTGGGCCTCAATCGGCAGTACATTTGCACCTAAAAGCTAGCAACCACTCATTTGACGACAATGACGTACAAATCTTAGCGAAATAACATAGATGGTTTGAAAGATGGGTAAAAGAAGCGATTCTTATAAAACAACAAAATCCTTCATTAAACCGGTCTGGTGGGGTGAGGTTCAATTTGGATCGTTCATACAATAGCCTGCTTAGGCAAAACAGGTTAGGCAACATTCGTAATGCTGATGAGGTGATACCGGTGGGAGTGGGGCAAATAGGCCAGTCGTTAGTCAGGAATGGAGGAACAATCAGTGGGGCCACAGGGAGTGGTCTTCTGCTCCCCCCAACCTGAGAGTAGGGACCTATCATAGCTGTGTCCGGCGCCGCCATGTCTGGACATTAGGGATATATAAATAGGGCCGATACGACCAGTCAGACTTTAGTTCCCTGACGAAGCCTCTTGGATAGGAGGCGAAACGTCCGAAACCTTCAAATTTGTACAGATGACGGCTGAAGAAACCTTCTCATCGATTCCCCGCAGTCAATTTCCTTCCTTCCACTTGTACACTCCTGTGATTGAGATTGTCTGAAAGTGTTTGAAAATGAATTTTGGCAGAGGTTATAAACCTTTGAAACACTTCTCCCCCCCACCATCCATTTGACCAGTAAGCTTTCAGTGTTTTATTTGAGACACCCGTTGAGTTCGAAGGTTTTACCGTACTTCCACCTCTGATCAATCTAGTTCACCCGCTTGACTTTCACCGTCTTGTCAGTGGCCCTAATCCACTTCATTCTCCCTCTTGATTGTTTTCTCTTTTATTTGTCACAGTAATGTCGCAACAAGGTTGTGCTGTTCTTTTTGGAGTCCTTAATTTTTTAGACATTCCTTTTTTATAGTGTGATTTTTACCCTCAAGTGCTATTCGATTCATTTGCTCTCTGAGAGAACAGGATCACAACTTCATGTTACATTTAAGATGAAGTGTAAAAATATATGTGGATACAATTTCGACAACAATCAATTGTTGCATGGTTTTATAAAGTAGTCTTTTCAGTTCATTGTCTTATTCGAGTGGATTTTAATTTCACATACCAAAAGGATTCATAATTGATTTAAGGACTGAGGTCATTCCATGTACCGTAATTATATAATCTCCAGCATTAAACCTAATGAACAAATAACAATGACAATATATTTATACATACAAGGTATTGTCATACATGGTAAAAAAATCTTTAACATTTCTAGTGTGTTTTCAGTTATTTCCGTTTTTGACCTTGGTGTGGCTCTGGCGGCTCAGACACTTAGTGTAAAAGTTACTGTTGTAAAAAATGTACTTGCACCCTCTTCTGCAAAAGACGTAAAATTTATAGTTGCTACCAACCATGACCTCATCTTAATAAGGTCAGGGGGAAAGAGAATCTTCAGATGTCCCAATATAAAAATACAAGAAAATAAACTAGCCGGCATGGTTATCGTTCACGCTGAAATAGATGCATTCCATTTTAAGAGCGCTGATTAAATCAATGTGAGGGGGGGGAGCACCTTCTAGCTTTGTTTGTTAACAATGTTCAGTTTGAAGTTTCCAGCTTCTTAAATGATTACATGATGAAAGCTGGATCCTGTTCTTGGTCGTCTCTAGAGGTATGACTCACTTCTTTGGAAGTGAGCAGGAGCCTTCATGCAAACAAGAACTTTACCAAAAATAACATTCGGCAAACTTTCAAAGACAGAATTTTTTGAAAAGTTGGTAAGATTTATTTCTTTCATTGTGCGCATGCATTTCTAGAATCACCCCCCTTTTTTTCAGTCCCAATGACATTATAAGAGGACAATTGCTGATCAGAATTATAAATATTTAGCCACGTAGGTTGTCGTGAACTCTATTCTATTTATTTTAAAGTTATTTTAAACATTCTGGTTATACTTCAGAGAAAGTGTTTCAAACATCAATAAAACTTGATGTATCGTTTATCGACTGCGTGTGAAAAGTAGAACCCAACTGCTGCTAGTGTGAGACACGTTCGAACGTTAACAAAGATGAAATACATTCATGACATCACATTATTTAATATAATTGGTCCTTACACAGAAGCACACACATACACACACACACGCACACACACACATAAGAATATTTAAAATTTGATTGATGTCATGATGATACCTGAGTGAATATTGACCAATTTTTTGACAGTTTTTGATTTTGTCATTTTGTCATCTTGAGTTTATGTAAAGCCCTTTAAGCGTATCATACTTCTTACCATGTTCGTAAATTTAAGTACAAAGTCATGATTTATACAAGTGGACTGTGCGAATGTGAAGCATAAAAACAAATAAAAATACGAGCCGGCTCTCATTTTCTAGCTGACCTCCGACACGTGGCTTTTAAATATTCATCTCTCACTGGAAGTCAGTAAACTTAATTAGAAATCAAGGTCATATGGCACATACGTCTCATGCAGGCAAAAATGAAAAATCGCCTCGTCTGCTTTCTTCTTCGCAAGCATCATTTTGTTACAGAAATGCAAGTTTTCAACTTCTTATACGTTAAAACTACTAGGTGAAGCGAAACAAAACCACCAAAGGACTGAAGGTGAATGACTGAAAATGCAATATAGGCAAACCTTTGCCATGATTACACAGAATAAATACATAAGATCTGTGAACAATTCAGGCCTTTTCAGCCTTTCATGAACACTGTCGACTACATTGACCATCTTATCACGTCAGCAGGGTGCAGGGTGCATGAAATGATTAATCATCCTTACGAAATGATTAACCATTCCTTTACGGGACGCGTTTGCATCATACATACGTGATCTAAGACAGGATGTGATCATTGAGTCGAACGAGCTCGTGTATCGAATTATTAAATTATCTGTCTGGTAAATTCATATATTTTCTGACCGTCTTAGAAAGAATTCTGCATAAGTTCACTTCATCGGGCACTGCAAATACATTGAAACTGTCAAGTTAGAAAGTAAAGTTGATTGAAAGCCCGGGCGGTACCTTCAGAAATGTCCATGACATGGTGGATAATCCATGTGAAGCAAATACTTTTGGCTACCTTTTGACACAGTAAGACTAAATTTAAGCATGTGTTTTGTGTACAAGTGTCAGTGTTATTTTTTTGTTCATTTGTATTATTTTTTCTGACGTTCCCTGCAGTTGTGAGCATTGATTTTTATTGTGTCACACTATTTTTATAAGGGATTCCTCATTGGATGTTAGTATTGCAAAGTTGAATGACCTCAGGCACTCTACCTTCATGAGTGCTGCTCATGAAGATGAACATATGGAATTCTGCACAAAAGCTTAATACAAAAAGGCAGCAATGCTGACCGTTATACAAACTATGTTTTTTGAATGTTGACTGCTCATATGAGGTCAAAGTAGAGGCACGAGACAATGTGTCAAAGGAAAGTGCCGAAGGGAACGCTTCAATTAGGGCTTCCATTGAGAGCTACATAAAACGGAGGATTTTTTAATGCTTTAGCCTAACTGAAAATGCATGAGATTGAAAAGGTGGCATAGGTTCTTTGAGCACGAGACATCTTAACAGCTCAGCGGACCTTTTTTTACAGTTCATGGCTTTGACACCAGTGAAATGTGTACCATACTTGAAGCAGAGGGTGAGAAAAAGAGCACACTTAGTGTCTACAATGTGTTTTTTAGCCTCTTCCAGCAGAGATTTCAGCATTACATCACCACTACACAGCCTTAAAGGTCATCTGGAATCAGAAACTGTGTATTTCACCAAATCACCTGACCTTGGCAATCAACCTCCAGCTGGGGGTCTTTTTCATCATCCAGACTCAGACAAGGACTTGCGTGTTCAAAAAGGTGAAATAGACTGACCCTTCAGCCGATCCCACATTTTATTTATAAGGTGGACCTTTGTGGAGAGAACTTGACTGTTTCCAATAAAAAGAAATTTGCTGTTGTTTTGTATCATTGTCAATGGTTATATCTTTTTTATTACCAGTATCATTGTTAATATTTTGTTTTATCTTGGAACCTACACAGAAAGAACATATAACTTTTGCTTCCTAAATATAAGAATATTAATACAGTCTTTAATACACAATTGCATTTGCATTCTACAACAAAATTGAAAAGGGTGGGGTGGGGTCAAAAATAAAAACAAATTATTGCATGCACAAAATTGTATCAGAACGGAACTGTACAACTGCACAAAAAAATGTTTCAGAAAATAACTGTACACAGTGAAAAAAGTATAAAATATGCAATCTCGATAAAAGGATATATGCAACTTCATATATGCTGCGTAAGGCGGCTGTGCAATTTACAATATATCGATGGGGCGAGTGCAGGTTTTCACCTGTTTATTGAGAAGCCTAACAGCAGTCGATACTGCATCTAACCTCCTCGCAGTGTGTGTGTGCGTAACAGTCTCTGGATGGAAGAACTACTCGCTGCTGTCTGGGTGGACTGAAGGGGGTAGGTGGGACTGTGCATCACAGCTTTTAATTTAGATAGCAACCTTCTGTTGCCCCCCTCCTCCAGACTGTCCAGGGAGCATCCCAAGACAGAACTGGCCCTCCTGACCAACCGCTCAAGTCTCTTTCCGTCCTGGGCTGTGACGCTGCTTGACCAGCAGGCAATGCCATACTGGATGGCTGAAGCGACCACAGAGTTATACGAGGACTTAAGGAGTGACCCCTGAACACCAAAAGACCTACATATTCCCAATTAGGAAGAGGTACATCTGTTCCTGCCCGATAAGGGCATCCATGTATGTAGACCAGAAGTTTATTGTTGAGAACAAGGTCATGTAAAAGGTCATCCTCTCTACACATGTCCTTTCCCTGGATGTTCATTGGTGCCGGTGAGGACTGTTTCCTGCAGAAATCCACAACCAACTCCTTAGTTTTCTTGTGGTTGATCTGGAGGTGATTCTGCTGTCACCTTTCCACGAAGTCCCTCATCCCTTGTATTGCCGTTCATCTCCTTCTGGAATGAGGTCGACAATTGCGGATTAATCAGGGAACTTCTGAAGGTGGCAAGTTTGAATGATGTAGCTTCAATCCCCTGCAGGGCCCCAGTGCTGCAGAGAAGCCTGTCTGACTCACAGCCCTGTGCCCTGACATACCACAGCCGATTTGTGAGGTCAGTCATTTGTAACCCATTATATGAGTTGGTGGTCCACTCCGGCATGATGCCGCTTATCGCTCAGTAGGTTTGGGTGGATGGTGTTGAAAAAACTGGAGAAATTGAAGAAGTGATCCTCACAGAGCTCACAGCATTCTTCTGGAGTAACAGCACTGAGTGGAGGAGGTAGTTGATGGCGGCCTCCACACCGATGCTGGGCTGGTAGGCAAACTGTACGGGGTCCAGTGATCAGCTCAATATTGGTCGCAGGTAGGCGAGGATGCGTCTCTCCGGCGTCTTCATCAGGTGATACCCACCTGAACCCTTCTTTCAATGATTATGCCCACTAACTGCAGACTAGACTGAGGGGTGGACCTCTGCGGTGGAGAATCAACCGAACCCCTGAGACTGACTCGCTGAACCCCTAGGGTTCAATTGAACCCAGTTTAACTCATTCCTCCCGGCAAATGACTACAATCGTTGTGTTTTTACTTCCGTGTATCACGAGTCACGCCTCCAGTCGGGCTGAAACGATACCAAATAATGCCGGATGCCGACTACAGGCGGGCCGTGAATGGATGTTAACTCTTTACGGACGATTGTGCTTATAGATCGAGAAAATGAAAGGTAGCAGTTCAAGTGCCGATTGAAACTGATGCGGCACAAGTTACATGTTCCTTTAAAACAGGTTATATGCAGATTTGCCTTTAAGAGTGTCAGTGACATCATCTCCTTCATGCACAACACAACTTGCTCTCCTCCATCTTCAACGCGGCTTCTATTTTTCGTCATGGATGAAATACCACGTAAGTATATGTTGTAACTATTTTATGAAAGATTCAGAAGAGGTTTACCTTGATACTGAAATGCATAAACTAACGCTAACTTGTTTATTGTCATGATCTGGTTGGCGACCAACGGGTGGCGCTGTCAGCCCCGCCTGCACCTGCACAGGTGCTGGTCGTCCCGATCAGTGGCGGACTGCCACGTTCGGATTGGCGACCAACGTGTAGCGACGTCAGCCCTGCCTGCAGCCTCGCAGGTGCTGGTCGTTTTAATCAGTGACACTTAAAAGGACTCCCGGCATGACCATCCGGTGTCAGTTAATTGTTTATTGCATGCTTTGTCTGCAATTGCATGCATTGTATGCTGTGCTGTGTGTGTGTGTGTGTTTGTTTAACATTGGCGGACTTTTACACTTGGTTTTCTTTTGATACTTTTTTCTGTTCAGATCATTTTGATGTTTTACATTTTGTTCCTGCTGACCTGTATATTAATACAATTTGTCAAACAACCTCCTGCTCCCTCCTGCCTGCTTTTTGGGATCCGCACCCGCCATCATCACCTTGCAAAACGTGACATTTATTTACCGAGAAATATTAAAAATAAGGAGTGTCCCAAATTCGGAACATTCTAACGCTAACACTATTTTCATTATGCTATTGTTGATCCCGATGCAAATAATTGTAAGTGAATAGTGTGTTTTCCGCTCATAGCATTCTCAATATGATTATTGAAACGGAGGTCCATAGTTTTTTTCTAAAATACCCATGTACTGTATATCTTTCCAGATCCTGATGAGAATGAAATAGATGACCATGTTGATGAAGATATTTTGGCATCTGACACAGTCGTGACTGTTGCATTGATGAACATCTATCACCATTTAAATACTTTCGGGCTGATCAACTACGTGTGTCATACGCTATCTCCAGGAAATCACTCAAATGGTGGAAATACCTGTTCTGGTTTCTAGTGGATATTTTATTTGCAATGGATTTATACTGATAAAACTCTCTCCAAACCATAAAGTGAAAACCAGAACAGTTCGCCTCCGAAAAAGGGCTCAGTTAGAATTCAGGACAAACTTCGCTCCTCAGTTGTTTGGCAATTACAGAAGGAAAATAAAAAGAGAATGCATGAAGGAGAATGACACTGCTGCCCTCCTTCATTGGCCAGTAGAATTGGATAAAAAGAGAACATGTAAAGAGTGTGAAAAGAAGAAAATTTGTTGCGAGCCAAGAACAGGTTGTGAGCAATGCAAGGTGAACCTATGCATTCCATGTTTTAAACCATACCACAAATAAAAACCTCCTGAATTATTTTAATGAATTCTGGGTTTATTTCATGCATATGTGACATTGCAATAATTTTCTAAAACTTCAATTTCACAAAAAAATCTTGTTATCTTAAAAATGTTATCTTATTCTATTATATGTTATGAAAGTGTACTGAAAGTTTCATAAAGATTGAACAACAAATAAATAAGTTATAACAGTTTATTTGAACACATGTTAGTTATGAATTTCCTGCTGAAGCCTCCCAGGGATCACACTACAAAACTAGGCTATGGGGAAGAAATGAAAAATGCTTGCTAGGGAGGAAAGAGTTAAGAACCACTGGGCTAGACTAAATATATACGCATATCATTGTTATTATTTTCATGACTTATTATGGAGAAAAGTAAAAGACCATTACAGAGACTTTACTGGCCAGAAGAGTCTGCGCATCATGAAATAGTTCCGTGAATATTTTGGACAAAGTCAATTCAACAATTCATGATCACAAAAGTGAACAACATTGGTGAGTACACCACAACAACAAAATGTCAACGCCTCACTAACTCATCTTATGCACTTTAGAGTCAATTACAGCTTCATTCTGTTCTGATGCTGATCACTAGTTGAACTATTGACTGCTGAGGCATGTTATCCCACTCTTCTAAGTAGAACTCATTGAGGTTTCAAGGTGCAGAGTTTCGATCCTCTAGAGCAGGGGTGTCCAAAGTCGGTCCTCGAGGGTCGCCGTCCTGCCTGTTTTCCAGCTCTCCCAGGAGCCACACACCTGATTCAAATCATCAGGACCATTTTGATGCTGCTTAAGAGCTGGCTGATGAGCTGATCATTTGAATCAGGTGTGTTGCTACTGGGAGAGTTGGAAAACAGGCAGGACAGCGGCCCTCGAGGACTGACTTTGGACACCCATACTCTCGACAATGACTCAGCTGATCCCACAGGTTTTCAATTTAATTCAGGTCTGGAGAAATGCTGCCCATTTCATTTGAGGTGCACGTGTCTCCAACAGCCGCTGTAAGATGATGCAATCTTGATGAGCTGGAGCATTGTCATATGTGAGGGCCCTATTGTTCATGTAGGATCACACTCATTATTCTGGTAGTATTGGCTTGTTACAAATATTTGAGTAGTTATATACTGACTGGATACACCTGCCCTCACTAAGCCACTGTTGTCACCAGACGGGCTTGTGTTGGCAGCGTTGTTAGATGCAGATTGATCTTAAATGATGACCGCCAATATTCTTCAAGACATTAAGATGAGCATTCATTCATTCGAGAACATAATTGAGGCCCACTGATCCCTCGTTCAGCGTAAACACTCCCTGACCTATACAAGATGATGAGGCCTGTGGCTCATAGTGTGGTTAAATAACCCTGGATGTGGTCTATCGCACAGTCTACATTGACATCAGCATGTTTAAATGGTCGGGTGTGACATACATCTTCCTTAAACGTACCTGGAGTTGAGTGGTGTGCTGATGACAACCTGTGACACTCAGCTCAGTGGCCACTTCCATCTGCAAACGCCCTTTTGAAGTACTGTTGATGAATTGTTAGCTGTCTCATAATGTCAAAATATGAACAGCATGATGAGGATATCCAGGTTTTGCAGGCCATTTATTGGTCGATTCAAGTCTTAGCTCCTTGTTAGAGAACAGCAAAAGTATTGAAACATTTAACAGTTGGACATGTGGATTATGACGCTTTGATGAGGTCACATTAAATTCATCTGTAAAATTTTGAAGGGATTGTAGGCTAATCCTGAAAGTGTGTGTGTGTGTTTGTATGTAGGTGCGTGTGTGTGTGTATGTGTGTGTGTGTGTGCGTGTGTGTGTGTGTGTGTGTGTGTGTGTGTGTGTGTGTGTGTGTGTGTGTGTCAAGTGACACTCCATACAAATATTCATGGAGATGTTTACGATTTCAAACTAACACTTTAAAAACTCAGATGTGTTGTTGCATTTGCATGATGCACATGCTGGAGACTTCATCCGGCGCAAATTGCATACCACTTTACATACAGTTAAACCAAACGCAAGCATTTCCAATTTACTGGGTTATTCTTTTCTTTTTTTAATCATCATCAAAATTTTTACAAAACATTTTTCGACAATAATTTACTCAAAGAGCCATGTGTTTTCACTTGGACCAAGTCTCCACAAAAAATTAAAGAAAATACTTTTCTCAAACAATAAAAGTAAATAGAGTCCAAATGAGTGGCGTGGAGGGAGGGGGGTGCCAAAAACCAATCCAAACCAACAAAGCAACAACCAAAGAAAACAAGGCAGCACATATTTACACTCCACAGAAATTGGATGCAAGGGAGACAGCAGGGATTCAGTTGTTTTGCACATTTACAGTCGGGGCCTGGGAAATAAAGGGAAACTGCTTTGGGTTTGCATGGAAAAAGACTTTTTTTTCCAGATTTTACTTTCTGCCAGCTCGCCTGCTTTCTCTCTCTCAGTGTCATGACATTAAATGAGGGATTAAACTTGTCACTTGTTTCCATTCAAACCTCATCTCCTTCGGTGTCCACATTAAATACAGTCAGGGGCGTAAACAGGATTTGTCAGGCAAATGAAAAAGTGTGTTTCCCCAACAAAAGGTTAATGATCACATCTTGCTATTCGACACACCCTCTGACATGAGCAACGGCAGAGAAACAGTGTCGGCACGTCATGGGCCACAGGTTAAAGACCTTTGACTAATGTGAAACAGAATTGGACAATAACGATCAATGAGGGCCGGGCAGGCATGAGCACCAGTTGTAGAGAGGAGGTGGAGGACACAAACACACATACGCACACGCACACGCACACACACACACACACACACACACACACACACACACACACACACACACACACACACACACACACACACACACACACACACGCTCATTATTTCCTACATGCAGAGTACAGCTTTCTTGTAAAAACACTAACGTGTAAATAAATTAATTTGCTTCAAGATATATTTCTTGTGGTAGTTCTGGGGCTTTGGCAAACAATACATCGCAAATACAGTATTAAGAAAATAAAATTACTTTTGATGTACCACGGACAATACAATTTTGTTACAAATGCACTAAATGACTACAGTGTTCTGTAAAGGGGTATATGAAGCAGTCTGGCCTTGCGGATGAGAAACATGGAGCAGAGTAGAGCAGGAAAAACTAGATTATAGATTAGAAATCAGCGAACCATCACAGATTACTTTGGGTGAGCTAAATTTGATGGACGTACGGTAAAAGCTACGGAATTGTAGGTATTTTTTAAGGGTGTGTGTTCACCCTAGGTTCTGCTTTGATTTTTTTTCAACCTCTGGCAGCAGAAAGCCTGAAATGTAAGTTAATTTTTGACAGTTTTGTAATCGTTTATATGACTTGCAAATCTCTCTGCAATTGATGCTGCATAAGCATGCATTTACGTATTTAAACTTCTTACAGAATTCAATCAATTCAAGAATGCCCTACATTTGTGCGCTCAGCCACATAACTTGGCATGCTTTTTGTTGACAGGGAAGAAACCTGCCCGAGACGAAGAATGAACCAAACCTTTCCTTGAGACAAAATAAATTTAATTTCATTTATATGTATGTCCTCACATATTTACAGTGGTCATGGTGTACCAACTCGTCTCTGCTTTTGCTCTTCCTTGTAAATTTGAAAGTTGTACACTGCAAATCTCTCGATGTCGTTTTTTCCCCTGCCCACCACAAGCAAAACAAAAATAACAAGACAGGAGATGAAGAGAGAAGAAAAACTGAAAAAATAAATAAAAGACAGTCACAATACAACAAAATAACAAAATAAAATAAGAAAAAAACATCCCACTAGGAATTAGGTGGGGGGTTTTGGAGAGCTTGCCATTTACTAAATTCAAAAGAAAACTAAATAGGGAGTCCACAGAAAAAAAAAGTCTGCTGGCATTGTGGGCATCACACAGAAATACTTAAAAACTTCAACTTAAACATGCATCATTAAGCATGCAGAGCCTTTGCACACCACTCCATTGTGGTTCAAAAAAAGGACAGTAAAGAAAACAAAATAAATACTTCCAGCAAGACAAAATTGTTTGTGTTCGACTAAATAAGGATAATGATACAATGGTCACTGAAGTAACTTGGCACTGACAAGAATGAAAATCAATAAAAATAAAAACAAATGTCCATGAATTTATTTTACTTGAACTATTGAATTTTATGAAAGCAAGAAAAGAAAATAAGGAACTGGCTTGGACAAAAATGATGGTTCCCCTCCGGAGGTTGTTTCTTGGTCACACTCACGCACACACACACACACACAATACAATTAAGAATCCAATGCAATTTTTTTTCTTTGTTATGCATTTTATGGCTGGTGCAATCTATACTTTGGAGCAATGGATAATACGGAAATGGTAATTCCTTACCTGATACAGTAAAGTCTCTTTATATCGATATCGGATATATCAATAGTCCCGGTTATATCGATACTATTTCTATGCACGCACGGAGAAAATTACATGCAAACAGGGTCGGATATATCGATAGTCCCGGTTATATCGATATTTTTTCGGACTCCCTTGAATATCGATATAACGAGACTTTACTGTAGTATATATTTTATTTCAAATTGTCAAACGTGTTGTTCTGGTGTTTATCAAAACCTAACTTTCAAATCGTAATTTCATCTTTTTTTAAAATAATTTATCAATTCTTCAATTAACTCATTCACTGGCAGACGTGCAATAAAGTTGCCAGGGTTTATGTCATTTTCACTCAAATTTTAAGACTACATAAACATTCAATACAGTGTAAGAAACCTTGGGAATTAACTCATTTTTTTCTGACGAAAGAAGAGTCTAAAAGATATGGGTCTGGGGTAATATAAGTTGCAAGTGGGGGCGGCTGTACAAAAAGCAAATGCTGCCCCCTTGTGGAAGGTAAAAAAACATTGCCAGAGCTTTATCGGCTTCTCCTGCAAAAAAAAAACCTGAGTGAATTAAGGAATGGCACTCCACATCATATTTTTAGTTCCCAAATAAATGCAAGAATGGCAGTGAATGAGATAATTGTGCAGCCTTGGGACGTTTCACCATTTGACCAGATCGTGAGTACAATACACAAAATATTTCGTTGGAGAACTAGCATGAATACAGCGGTTAATGATCAAAACATTGGGTGTTTTAATAATATTGATCTTTTGACATAAAACTAAATAAAGAAATTAATAAAAACACATGTACATACACATGCATCCGCACGCAGACACACACAGACATACCTCTAACACATATTTGTCAGCTGTTGGATTACTATATATGCAGTTATTACCTTGAAAAAGATGTGGTCTTGTATTCCAGTACTACACATAAAGTAAAAAAAAAAAAAAATCTAAAACGAAAAAGCTTTTTTTCCCCGACCATGTTTATGATTTCTTCAGAACAATCATCATGGCTTCCATTTATTGTAATATGGTAATATGACCGTGTACATTTGTTGATGGGCCAAATAAGGCCACATCAACAAAAGTACTAGGATCCAGCATGAGACTCAATAAGCTGAATAAGCCAGACAATAAGTACCATGTAATGGGCTAGAATCGGTCCCACCAAAAACACTCCAGTTTATGTTCTTCTTAGACAGCTACAGTATACAGTACGATGGACTGTGAATTCCCTCAAACAAGATGCAGCCCAAAGTGTTAGCATGCAAGAATAAATCAAGAATCCGTTCTCGCCAGAGCAACGAGAGCTGGATTTCTAACGAGCAAGGTAGACAGACTACTCAATGGGCAGAATTGAGATTCGTCCTCTGACAATATTATATTGATCGAGCTACTTTTGCAAGAAAAACCCCACCAGTGTGAAGAAGCAATTGTATGAAGCGATTGCTTTGCAATGTACTGTCCATCAAGAGAATCTGATATCTTTTTTTTTGAGAGGTCGGAAGGTGTAAAGACCTTGTGAATTGATATTTTCAATTTGTAACGATATCTAAAAGAAATACCTGTCCAAACAGTCATGTGATATGGGATGTATGAGGATTAATCCTCGGAGCAAATACAAAAATATTTCTCATTGAAACAGGAGTGTGACAGTTTCAGCTTTCGAACACTTAGATCCCACAAAAAAAAAAACAATGAATAAGGCTTTTCTTCTGTACATCAGATAATTCAGCAGAAAGTCATATTTTCTCGCCATTTTAAAATATTTTGTATATACATGATAAATACATTTTTGTTTTTTTACCCTTGATACGGCTAGAGAATGTCTTGACATCATCATTGCACATCTCAAACAAGTGTCTCTATTGTTCATGACAGCAACTAAAAAAGAAAATATAAATAATGAACCAGTTTCTGGTCTTGATAAACAAGCCCATGTGGCAAACATTTGGTGGGGTCAATCTGGTGAAGAGTTCCAATATATCAAAGGTGGGTCACCACTTGAATGTATGATGGGGAACAAAACAAACAAAAACAAAGACAAGATCCCAGTTGCATTGCTCACTTTGAGTCTTTCTTGCTCCACAAGTCAGTGAATAGCAACGCTTGACATGTTTGCCTAAAGTTTACAGAGCGCCATGATGTCACGCACTGGACCGCGGGGGGATGTCAGGCATGATTCCCAATTCATCCACAGGCTGAGCCCTCGTCAACGTGATGATTCAACACACTCCCATGAGGCACTGCTTTGCTCTGTGGTGGCTGCAGTGGAGGGGCGGGGAGGGTTCAGGGAGTTAAACATGGTCAGAGATGATGCTCTTCCAATGTTCCTCATATGATCAAAGTCTGTTGTGATTCCGAATGGGGCAGTGAGGGTGGTCAGCTAAACTCTTCATGGCTATAGTATGTACAATGCTTGGCAATCATTTTGGTTCACATTTTTAGCATCTTGTTGTTGGGCTATACGCGTCAACAAAAGTTGAACAAGACTTTGGACTGGTTGATGTTGACTTATGGAATTGTTGTTCAACCATTTTACAGGATATAACAACTCAATGTATGCCTCACTCATAATAATCTGATTACAATGTCAATATGTTTTCAAACAAAACCTCAGACATTTCGTTTCGTATGCAAGAATTTAGCAAAGATGTTTGTTTATTATATATTCAGTTTAACAATGATTATTTTTTTAACTCTTTGGTTTGATGTGTACGCTGACATAATTAATTTTATCGGACATCAAAAATTAAACATCAAACAAAACATATATGAGCTCAGTGTAATTGGCCAACTTGAAAGACTGAAATTGGTCACGGACTACTCTTTTTCATTTGTATTCTCTGGTAAAACATAACATGTTCTGTTGAATTGGCAACAAACAAACAACATACCAAAAAATCCCCCATACAATATTCAATTAGCCGTTCCGGAAAATAACTGTGAATTCGCTCAGATTGTGTGTATTAAAACCAAAACCTTTCTTCTTCCTAACGTCTATACTCATGTTCCAAACTCGAGGTCAATAACCAGCCTAGCTGCCCCATTATTCTCAAGTCACAATTTATCACAGGCTGACATCCAGCTCGCTAGCGTCCAAATTTAAGTGTGCCGGTGCGCTCAGTGGGAAGACCGCCGCTGGGAGCATCAGTCGTTGGCCTGAGTGCTGGTGTGGGTGAACGGGGCCCTGGCACCGAGGGCCCTATGGTGGCAGCGGAGGGCACGGCCGGGAGCGCCACTGTCTGAATTGTGGACCTCTCACAAGGCCGCAGGTCTTCGAGACCCTCCAGACACTGAGGGGGCCCCTCATAGCCCATGTTTAGCCGCAGGGGTTGATGGGCTTGGCAGTAGTCTACGATCGGCTGCTCGTATCGGTAGAAGGTCAGTGCGCCCATCTGATGAGGAACCTGTTTTAGAGGGTGAGGAGAGGAGAGGAGAGAAGAGGATTATTGAGACAAGAAAAGGACACGACAGAATATCACACATTTTTTTTCAATCAGACAAACTGCTTTGAAAAAACGAACTCAAAATAAAACATTGCCTATGGCAAATGTAAACAAACACAGTGAAGAACAGATTTCAGTTGATAATGTTGCACTTCTAACCCTATCAGGAAAGCAGTGACTAGAGTGTACAGCTAATCATATAATGAGTAGTGTGGGCAGAATTTTCACAGGTCTGTGCTGTTGGCTGGATGGATGCAGGACTTGAGGAGCACGCGAGCGTCAGCGCAGAGTGCCGATGCATATGCACAGTCAAGAAGTAGATACGGGTGTGGCCTCTCTCTCGCTCTCCCCTTTATATATAAAGTATATATATGCCAGTATGGCCTCGATACTGGTGGAGGCAGTGCGTTGAAGGATGTCGGTGTGTGGAACACGATCCTGCCAGGTGATGCCAAGGATTCGTTGGAGGCACCTGATGTGGAATGCATCAAGGCGTCTCACATGGCGTCGATAGACGGTCCAGGCTTCTGCGCCATATAGCAGCGTGGACACACACACTGCTTGGTAGACTGCGACTTTTGTTGGAGTTCTTAAGTGGTTGTTTTCGAACACACGAGTACGCAATCTGCCAAAAGCTTTGGAGGCTTGATGGATGCGGGCCTGGACGTCATCATCAATTAGACAGGAGGGTGTTAGAATGCTGCCGAGGTAGCTGAATTGTTGGACAACCTTGAGGGGTGTGCCACTGAGGGTGAACGCTGGGGTTGGAGAACTCTCTTTTGCCATGACCTCCGTTTTGGTTACATTGATCACGAGACCGAGTGATCGGTAGACGGAGGACATGGTATCAAGGGCATTTTGTATATATATACTTTATATATATATATATATACATACAGTACGTACGTATATACAAACACACACCATTTTCTCCATTTAAAGGTACTCCTATAGAGAAATTCTTTAAATGAAAGCATCATATTAATTTGTGACTGACTGGCAACCAGTTGAGGGGTGGACCCCACCTGGTTCATCAGCTTTAAATTCCCTAATGAGGAGCATAGAAAAACAAAAATGGGACCATGGATATGGTTAATGGTGCATTAAAGCACTTTTATGCCTGGCGGGATTACACAGTTTTTAAGCACTCCAAAGATGTGAAATGTTAGTTTTTCATAATGGTCATAATCTTTTCAAGTATGGTTTAATGTGCATTTGTGGCTCAAATGGTTCAACCCAATTGGCAGCTTATTGCTGGCCCGCAATCATCCTCCTCACATGTGACCACATGCGTCTTCAGTTCAGTGATTGCTGCTTACAGATGTGATGCATTTTAATGTGAAAATAGGTTTAGCCACAGATTTTATAAAATGAAAAAATGCACATTTGGTTGTGAGGGGATGAGTTTTTTTAACACATCACCCTGACAAATCCTGTCCCTCTCCTTTGTCATGCCATTTTTTGTCACAGCCAGAAGCACATGTCACATCTGGCCATGTGTTTAGTGTGTAACCCTGCTTCCGATCCAACCTCAACACCATGCCAAACAAGCACATGTGGCTCTTGTGAAAACTCATCCCGCTTAATTTTCCAGTGCACAATAGATCCAACAAAACTCGACTGATTAGGAGATTTGGCAGATGGCTTAAAAAATTAATAAAAACAATATCAGGGAAAGGTAGAATTTTAAACAGATGCCTAGCACAACAACATAATCGGATACGTCCACAACCAAGAACTGCGACTAAAACATCCATGAATTGAAACTAACCCCAGGGAGGATTGGACCAAAATCAAGTTTCATTGGAAAGTTTCTTACCATGACCACCACGATTTTAGTATGAACTCGCTATCAACACTCTCAAGTTTAGGTTGACTAATTAGGCTGAAGAAAATAGTGACCAACTTTATTTGACATGGAACAGGAAAGCAACATTGCACAGTGAGCACAAGGAATCTGTCGCATTCTAGCTGCTTCATCATTTGTATTCACCTTTTACTTTTTTTGACACAGACAGATTTTTTAACCCCTATGCCCCCACAGTGGGGCTTTCTTTGAATACCAGGGCCTCAGATGAGGAGAAATTGATTCCCTTGAAGATGAAACTTTTCCAAATCATAATTTGTAATTCCTCTTTATAGTCTAAATCACAGATATAAGCAAATCCAAAGTAAATGTGAAAATGTTAATTTCTAGAAAGTGCCAAGTATAATCATAATCATCCTGATTATCTTTCAAAAATATTTAAAGCAGTTCAAATGACATGAGATGTTGTTTCCACAGCTAATGCTGAATCCATGAAAAGCCAAATGAAAATCGTCAAGGCCAATATAATGTAATTCGATAATTACCCAAACCTCACCCGCTCCCATCCTAGGAAAACATCTGCAACACAGGGCCTGTTCTAAATAAAAACACTTGCTTCCACTTTGAAGCTGGATCATAACATGATTATTCTGAGTCCCCGTCACACTAAATTCAGCAATTGTGCAACACTGCAGACGTACATTCTAATAAAGCAAATACTGCCAGTTGGTGTCTTGTCCAGCTTGAAGACAGATAGCAGACCTATCCCCTTTTCCGATTCTATACCAAGTTTTTCTGTCAAGAAAGAATCTCCATAACCTCCTGATAGCTCTCCTGACTTCCTGAACCTCCTCCCTGCTCTAATGGTCTCAAATAAGTGAAGCTGACTCATTACATTAGAGGCACTCAGTGGATTACTCCCAACATTTCCCTCTCAGTTTACGCCCTTCGCCAACCTTGCCTCGGTCGCCACACCATCTACCTCAGCTGCCGTTACACACTCGCAGTCCACCTCACCTGTGCTTGCGGGTCCCTGTTCAGTGCATTGAATTAATTAACTGATATTAACTCCAAAGTGTCTCGGCGGATCAGATCAGGGTGCGAGGTCATTCTTTGACCTTGTGCAGAATTTGCGCGATGACAGTAAAAAACGATGGCAGCCAAGACACATACGGTAAATATATTTTTCAATGCAGGTCTATATTTAAAGCCTCGCTATAAGACAGTAAAATGCCCTGCATTTTACAGGCAAAGGAATGACTAAAGCTAGTCAGGTATATATTTCCACCTTGCAAGCCATTTCAGGATGTCTATCAAGCATGAAGAAATGTTTACTTAGTTTTATTTTTTTGTACAAAGTGGAGCTGTATGAATAATAAAGACATGAGAGTGAAAGCTTTAGATAGAAATGGATGGGAGGTTCTGCAAACACTGGAGACAATTGCTCACCTCACAAAGAGTAAACAACACGCAGCAACTTCCCACAAGAATTGCAGTCCATGTAATGCAAAAATGGCAATGTCATACGCAAAGTAGGAAGTAGTACCGTTTTACGACCGAATACTCCTTCCATAATCACCAGTTTTATGTCAAACCACCAACCGAAACTCTGGTATGCTTTCTCTCTGCAGCAGTGTATGAGCAGACCAGTAAATGTGGGGTAGGACGATATCCGATGCTCGATGGTTACAATGTCAAGTAGGTATATTCCACAGGTAAAGGAGAAAAACATTTGTTCACCCTCTCATCACCTTGTGACATGATACGTTCTCCACTGTAGTAACCACCATCTCCTAGAAACGGTTAAAGAAATATTGAACATTGAACAATAAAAGTGATGAAATGCTTAATATCTGAAGCTCACCTTGAAGTGTAGGGAAAACGGTAAAAGTGCTTCTGTGATGCCAGAAGTTCACTTTGTGTGTTTCACTGTACCTTTATATTCAGCTCATGTGCATGTTTCTGTATGTGACTTGGGAAGCACAATGAAAGTTTGGCTAAGAAGAAAAAAGTAAGCGCTGCGTAGTAAACGCAACATGCAAAAGAAGAAAACGATGTCGATGTTTCCATCACATGGATTATTTATGTCTGAGCGATGCGTCTGTTCGAGCTATTCGAAAGCTTTTTGTATACATCGCAGTTGCAAGGCAATTGCATGAAGGAGAAAAATATTGGCGCTGCACTGCTGGATGCGTGCGTATTTGGATCCTTTGGGTGTCGGCCAACAATATCTGCGCTTCTGCTAACAATGACTGGCGCGGCGCCTCCTCCCAGATCCTTTCTCTCTATGCCTGAATGCATTCTCATACTTTGGTGACCTTCATTCCCAATGCTCTGAAACAATATGAAACAGCCATGGTGTGTAGAACCTGCCGAAAAGATCACCAAGGTAGAAACTCTTTGATCGGAGAATTGTAAACTGTTTCAGGGGCTTGCTGAATGTTCAGTGGCAGGTCATTCCAGACACTGTAACCAGCAACGTAAAAGGCTTGATCTAAGCCTCCGGTTAGTTATTGGCATATCTAATAATGTCTGGTCAGCAGACCTGAGGCACCGGAAGATGTGTAGAGGTGTATGAGCTTATAGGGATAAGGAGGAGCGAGGCCATTTAAAGATTTGAAAACAAATATTAAGATTTTGACTCTAAAATGTATAGGGAGCCAGTGAAAGGATGCCAGAGTAGGAGTTATGGGCTCCCTCTAACGAGTACCAGTCAAGAGACGAGCAGCAGCATTCTAGACCATCTGGAGACGCTTCATGATGGATTGGCTGAGTCCAAAGTAAAGCGCTTACCGATTACCGATATGTGACAAAGGTATGAATTACTGCTTAAAGGACAGCCGACACCATTTTTTTTGTTTCGTAACTGACATCAGAAAAACGTTTTATAGCATCTAAAATACCCAAAACACGCAGGCTGATATTTTTAGTCAAATGCAAAACACCAATAAAAATGACTTCAATTGTCCAAAATCTGCAAAAAAATTGAGCTGCGAATTGGGCATTTTCAGAAAGTCCCGCCCCCAGTTTGTGACGTCACGCCAAGACGTCTTGCGTTGCTCGAGAATCAAAACAATGGCTTCAGATCCAGAGAATATGCTTTCTTGTTACGCATCCAGTTATGAATATGATTCGAATAGTTCTGAAGAGGAAAGTATAAATGTTTGAAATCGTTTAAAGAAGGTCTTTCGGGTCATTTTGAGCGATCAAGACTGATGTGTAGAGTCATAGAAAATGCAGAAGATGGTGCCAGAGCTCTGTTGGAAATGGTTTGATTTTTCAGCTTGGAATTTTTGTCAGCGAATATCAAATAGTTGTCTCGGTGTAACATACAACGATTCACCATTGCGTTATCTATGTGTTTTCCTTCTAATTTTGCCATCAACACGGATCAACACGAAGTTTTCAGACCAAACAAAGTACCGCAAAATGCATTGAGGTGATGCAAGGTATGTCCTTTCTCGGTCAGGGGCGTTCCTTCAGTGACGTGACGTGAGGACTCGTCACCAACTCAAAAACAAGGCTTCCGGAATATTCAGCGGGAGTCTTAAAACGTAAAATATAGCTATATGCGGTGGAATATTTGTAATCTCAGTAGAAGTCATTTGAAGCGATTTTACAAATTATGGACACAACTTGTCCGGTGATGTCGGTTGTCCTTTAAAGGTGCTCATGAGAAAGAAAATGTTTTATTTTAGCCAGCTGCCCAAGATGAAAGAAGCTGGATTTAATAACAGCACCAATTTGCCTGTGAAGTTAAAAGTCACTGTCCAGTTTAAGACCCAAGTTTGAAGGTGTTGACTTCAGATAAGGAGCCAGGGGGCGCAAGTTTACAGAATGGAATGTACATGTTCCACTGGGACCAAGCAGTATCACTCCTGTCTTCTTCACTTCACTTCAGATGCCCATTACTTTTGATCCTTCAAAGTTACACTCAATGGAATTCAAAGTCCATTGTTTATGCTGTAAATTTCTAGTGGTCACCATGAATTACGTACACTTCATAAATAAACTGTACACATGTTGTTGGGTCAAAGTAAATACATCATTCTTTCAATATAATATTGTCGCATACTGACACCACTGGTAATTTTGTTTTCAGCAATTGTTAAGGCACCCGCTTCTAGAAAAAGAAAAGTATTACAATTGTAATAGATGAATTTTCAGACAATCCATTGTGTTTCTCTGAGAAGTCCAGGGAGCCCGTTTAAATGAGGCTATACAATTTTGAAATCAGTATAAATAGTCTTGGAAAGGAAAGCTTCACAGGAACTATTTCCGGGGGATGAACAGAAACAAAAAAGTGGCCTGGTAGTAAAACAGTTGTCATTCACTGTTGTCTACTGTACAACAGTGAATGCCAACTCAGTATCATGCAAATCCCAGTATGACAACACCCAGTAATTACAATAATGAATGGCTTTTTGTAATTTATTTATGATTTTTTTTTAGCAGGAACGCTTTCTGAAATCAAAGTGCTGACACCCAAGATCCCATCATTAGTTATATTTGGAAGAGATACATGCTTAACATTTGCCGAGAACAAATTAGAGTCAAGAGCCCTAAAACTAAGAATGGGTGCCCAAGGACCAATATAATTTCATCTGTGAGATTCAGACCATCTATTTCATACCAATTTTCTGGTGCATATTAAAAATGATATATTAACTGACTCTCTTTCATGACACCAAGCAAAAATTAAATGAGACCATAGTAAACAAGACTAGGGTGTGATGTAAAAATTTGGTATTTTGGATCAGCCATCTAAGGAATAGGAGGTGTGTTCCAAAATAGCAACATTGCCGGAGGCTCAGGGTATTGTTAGCAATGAATGAATCTCAATGAAGGGGCCCTGAATTGTCCAGCAACATCGTTTGCCTGTTCCCGCACATTGAACACAGACAGTATTTGTTGTGAAAACTTTTAAGACATATTCAGTTAAATTTTTTGAATTAAATCCACTAATATTAACTGTGGTCTAGAATCACTGAAACATGATTGCAGTCACAATCAACTGATAGCCCCTGGGCAGTTCCCAAGTTGATTGTGGGGGGTGCAGGGGAAATAAAAAAAGGCATGTTATTCATCTTGCCGTATTTACTGGACTGTAAGATGCACCAAAAAGCACTATTTTCTCAAAAGCAGCACAAGGAATGCTGTTGAATGGACAAAGGTGAAAAGTAAAAGAATAAGCGATGCTTCCAACTTTACACAGTATACAAATAAGTAGTCAATGTCCATAGTAATGCTGATTTTTTTATGAGCAGTGTACCCCCCCACTAAATCCATAATGATACTGTTGTCTTGTTTCCCTGCTGACTTTGGATGAAAGCCTTGCCAACAGGGTTAACAACATCTCAGGGAACAAGTACACAAACAAAACGGATAATTCCACTCACAATGTCTGCTTTCGCAACGAGGAGGAAGAAGGCAAGAGAAGATAGCAAATTCAAGCCCCTTTGTCCCCCTTTAATGCGACGAGGGCCCGCAATGAGCGCTTCAAAACAGCCTCCCACTTTGATGCATACACAACAAATGGGCCATGAAATGTGATTGAAAGCTTGATGCCACAGCTGGTAGCTAGTCTCATGAGTTATCAACGCTTGTTTTGTCAGGATGTGCTGTTTTAAAAGGCCGTTACTTGATATAAGGATTCAAACAGCTGAACAATCAATCTGAGTATTTCTCAGTTTTGATCGCACATTATCAAATGTGTTTACGATTGTAGCTGGACCACTACCAGATCATTTCCATGATTTTGGTGACAGCTTATAAACTTTGGTGAAGCAAATGATCAACCATCAATTATCGGTTAGAGAAATTTTTAAGTTAGAGAGGCATCATCACTGTAAAGATAAAGTATAAAAATGGTGTCCTTTTCTTAGATAATGAAACAGCATGTTGATGAATATTCTCTTTTCGTAACACACCTCATTCATGTAAAGGCCTGCTCCTTCTCTGATCACTGCAACTTCCCAAATCTTCTCAGCGGCAAAGCCTTGCTTCATGTGTTGCTTCCAGAAATGGCAATGGCGCGTAAGAGTAATGAGCATGACCCAACATCAACTGTGGTTCAACACTGAGAACATCAGTTCCACACTAATCATGCATTTTGGTGGTGGAGTGTGCCTGTGAAAGGCAAGCAAGAGGCTTTTAAAGGCTGCAACTAATAAGATACAGCCCAGGGACAAAAAAGGGGGGGGGGGCATCATGAGCCAAAACTGATAAGCAGAACCTCTTCACTCTGCTTCCATGGGTGTTTCTATGAAGTGACTTCTGACACGAATGTCCTTTCTTTGTGATATGGAGAATCACTCATACAAACAAACAGCCTCAAGCACACCAAAGCAAGATGAGGGATCCGGACAAAAATCCTGTTTCTGAAAGGATTAGATTATTTGGTTTTTTTTTTAATAAGATATAACCCAGGATGATAGTTTGCACATTGTAAGCTTGTACTCAGATTTCCAACGGTTTAGTCAACCAACCGGAAACTTTGAGCAGGCATTTTTAATAAAAGCCTGCCAATGTCTGTTCATTGTAAATTTACAAGCACAGTGGCTTATGACGATTTAGCTGTATTTCAGGATATCCAATGATACAGGCCCATACTCTGCGTATACACCTTTCATTAAATGAGTTCAACACATTCAGGGACAGCAGTTACGACAGTGAACATGTGATCATGCTATCAGGTTACAGGGTGCATGAAAGGCCAAATACAATCTACAAGTATGTTGGCCACAATCACAATATCATAAGTCACAGCGATTCTGATCACACTACACATTTGGGTCACTGCTCTTCCGCACATATGATCTATAGTTGTCATGTTGTGGACCTCTAATCAATCCATCAGTGAAAAGCACCATCCGACACTTTATAGAAATAATGACAGGTGTTCAAAGAGTGCTCACTCATTTTTACAGCTGACCACATTTCTGACATAAGAATTTCTCCAATCTGGGCATTACCATTATCCTCAAACATATTTGAGTCACTTGGTTAAATTTAACATCACGGTCCCAATGTACTGTATATTCTTTTGTGCACCAAATTCCAACCTACTGTGAGCAGAGATAATCAAAGAGTAAATTACAGGACCTGCAGTCGTACAGAAACCTTGTTTGTTTACTAAATGTTAATTAAAAACTGCCTGGATGCTTCAATTCTCTATGAATTTTTCATCATCCAGTGGCTTTTAGTGATTGCTACTGCAATGGGGCAGCACTAATTAGATTGTCGTCAGTGAAACTCCCAATCAGCACCACTTTCTTGTTTATGAATCAACAACGTACAGTGACCTCCCGCCCCACACAAACTAAACAAGACAACATATTTGAGTGAATGTGTTTACAATGTGGGAGGAAACATTAATACAAGTCATAGAGCACAAGGAGGACAGGGAAACCTCTCAATGGAAGGTCCGACCTCAAATTTGAAACATAATCATTGACTGTGAGGCAGGTGCTTCATTTTTTCCTCTCCACTGTATAAATAGAGGTTCCCCGTATTATGAATGGGACTGTCAATAACTCATTCATTTCCAGATATATGCAAAAATGTGTCAACTCCAGTGCCAGGGTTTTTGTCATTTTCACTCAAATTGCAGAATATTGAGTTTCAGGACTACATAAACATTCAATACCACGCTTGAAACCTTAGACTCCCTTCTTTCATGAGAAGAAAAAAGTTAATTCCTAGGTTATATGGGTCTGGAGTAACACCAGGTGCAAGTGGGGGCGGCTATACAAAAGGCAAATGCTGCCCCCTCGTGGAAGGGAAAAAACATTGACAGAGGTCACCAGCGCTCTATCGGCACCCCGTGCAAGAAAAAAAAAACCCGGCGATCCATGTCATATTTCAATTCCTGAATAATTTCGGGGATGGCAGTGAATGAGGTAATCCGTTGCAAAATATGTCTTTTCTGCTTAGAAAAAGAATCATCCTATAATTGTTTTCTAATTAAATAGAATAAAGTCGAACAGTATTTTGCACTGTATAGGACACAATAGGACACAGAGATTTTGAAGTGGCACACACACAAGAAACTCGCGACTGAGCTCCAACACAACAAGACTAAATTGATATGACTGCCTTACATGTCCGATTTTATGTATTGCTACACTGTTTGTGTTTAAATAGCATTTTTTATTTATTTATACAGTTGTTTACGTAGAACACAAACAACATAATGTTTCTCAAATCGTAACTCGCGACTATTAATGCAATGGAAATAGTCAACCTTTACCACCCATAATAATAAGGACTTAAACATTAAATTGGCACATCCATTGACCCGAAACAATATAGTATTTAAATCTATGAACGCTTAAAGGATATATAAATTTGATTTAATATGCCTGATTTTACAACTAAAAAAATACCTACTGTATCAATGTGGGAATAAGGTCCTTGTAAAATTTAGATAATGGCCCCATTGTAATTGTGGTGGAGCAATATACATGGCATGCAGTCTTGTGATGTCACATAATATAACTGTTGTCTTATGTGAATAAATAATGATGCAACACGATTGAGAGATCGTGAAATCAAAAGATTGAGGACGTTGTATTTCTTTTCTCTGATGAGTAATATGCCAATCCTTCACTTCCTTTGTGTTATTGTAGATGGGAAAGCAGCTGTGGGCTCTATCCTTTTGACTGAATCTCTCCCAAGGTAATTGCTCTTTCAACTTTACTTTCAAAGCCCTGTCAGTCTCTCTGCGCTAAATGACAGCTTTGGTCGTAACTGAATTATGGAATGGGTGGAGGAGAGAGATTCACAAAGCCTTCTCTTGTCGTGCTTGCTGAACACTCTGATTACGGTCATGTCCAGGTTATCAAGAAAACCGTTTCGTTTGCAGTTGATCCAATTGTGTAATATGTCGCCTAATGTCGGTAACATAATTAAGGGTGCAATAATGTGCGGTCCTTACAGTCCCTTGGACATTGTGATTTATATTCTTAACACCTTTGAAAGTACAGTATTATTTTAAAACCTGGTACATGGATAGGATGAAAGGATGAAACCTTTGGAAAAATAAATGATTATAAATAATTTGTGCAGTGTGTAGGACAGGTTAGGGGAGAAAACAATCAATTATTAGATTCATCGCAGTGCTGACGCAAAATAGTGCAATTGTTTATTACATTTTTTTTACAATTGCCTTGTCTTCGTCTGGTTAGTGTGCCGTTATCACAGTGCAAAATTCTGGCTCCGGCCTTCCTGTGTAGAGTTTGCATGGTATCCCTGTGTTTGCCTGGGTTTTCCCCAGATATTCTGGTTTCCTGCTAAATTCAAAAACACATTTGTCACAGATTCACGGAACACTGTCAATTTTCCCTTAATGTAAGTATGAGCATGGATCATTGTTCATCTGTGTGTCATACAATTGTCTGGCATCCATGGCTGGTCCCTTGAAGATGTTGTTTGCAGGCTCTGGTGTCCAGTGTGACTTTATATTTTGCCGGGTGACCCTTTTTAGATAGGCACACAATCGTTCCCAATTAGTTTGGGGGACTGTGATTGGCTGCCAACAAGTTCAGGTTGTACCACGCCGACTGCCTGAAGAATCAGAATCAGAAAGCCTTGAATACATTTTAAATCTACAGCAGCAAAATTCGTGTATTTATGAATATAGAAATGTCAGAAGACTGAAATGTTTAACTGTGCAAAAATGTTTCTTAAAAAGAACTGTACATAGTGCACATATAAAAATCATAGTTGATATATGTCACTGTATTGAGTCAACATAAGGTGGCTGTGCTATTTACAATGCAAGAGTCCAGTTCTTTAGAATTATTATTTTTTTCACGTGTTATTAAGAAGCCTGACAGCAATCGGTAGGAACAAGCGGCGGTACCTCTCCTTCTTGCAGTGCAGGTGTAACAGACTCTGGCTGAAGGAGCTACTCAGTGCTGTCAGGGTGGGCAGGAGGGGATGTGAGGGGCTGCCCATCATAGCTTTTAGATTTTAGTTTAGCAATCTAAAAGCTATGATAGCTTTGATTGAGTCCAGCACACCCACAAGCCCTATGAGGTGGATGAAGTGGATAAAAATATGGATGGATGGATTAATTGGATGGACGGACAGCAGACGGACGGACAGACGATGGATGGGCGGACACATTGGATGGGTGGATGGTTTGAGAGGAGTGTTTTAAAGGAGGTGGGCAAGGCCGGAGGTATCAAAGTGTGGTGTTGCCTTCCATGGCACCCCCAAAATTTCATTGTATTCATTGATTACACATACATATTTTTAATGGATCGTCACATGGAGAATGTGTTTGTCTAACTTGATTTTTACTCCAAATAATTTGCTTCATACCGACTTCAAATATTGGTAAAATGGTTATATATTTTTTTCTTATGCATTTTTCTGTCGGTTTTTGAGCTCCAAAGAGGAGAAGGAGAGGTCACCACACTCACATGCATACTAATAAAATAGTGTCTGTGTGACTGATCAAGTTAATTGTTCATCATTATTTCCACTTCATCCAAATATTTTTGCCAATGTTTTTGAAGTCTTATGTTGGGATGCTTGAAGCACTTTGGTATTACATGTAGGTTACTTTGATTAAGATCTCTAAAATGAAGTTATGTTCACTCACTTCATGGCGGGAAAAAGCATGCTGAAGTGCATTTCAGTTACTACCTGCTATTTTCTTACACACAATGAAGTGTTTTATTTCTTTTATTATGATAAACCCTTGTGCTTGTCACCAAAACCTCTGCTTTGTGTGTGATTTTGTGGGGTGGAGAACGGTGATTGAAGCTGGATAGAAATGTGATTGAAAGACTGGTATGTTTTGTCTTCTTCATGGTTGATTTCACCACTCGATTACATTTGTCTGCCCCGCTGCCACGATATCATGATCTTTTTTTTTTTTTTTTACAATGTTCATGCAGCTCTGCCAACAGCCTCACACTGTCAGCAGAAGTACTTGCAAAATAAAAGTGGAGTGCGCCAAATCTGTGCCTGATTTTTTAATTTTAATGTATTTAATTAAGCACAGTGGCTCATTTACATTTTAACCAAAGTATTGCGCAGCAAGCCATATGGAGTGAAAATATTTTACCAAGATGTATACACTTCATGGTTGTGAGGAGTAAGTGATATTTTAATTATCAAATGGGCAAGGCACTGCATGTTTGCTGTTCTATTAGAATGCAGCCGTTAAAACCGCAACCTCTGTCTGCATTTTGATTCAACTCAGATGAGGTAGGAGAAATCCCCTCGGTGATTGTTGCAGATGATACTACATTGTTGTCCGTGTATAAATTCATTCTTAATGATTGTGCTTAAGCTAGATCGTATTTTTGGAGACATAGAGAAACACTTAGGCTATTTCCAGCCTGTAAATCAATTACTGAATCAATGCTCAATTCAAATTTTTGGGTGTAATCCAATTTTGGAGGAGGAGGTATTGCATGATCATTTACATTACGTAATTGGTAACTCAGTTTGTCTGGTGTGTGAATCGAATGTGGCAGCCCACAAACTAGTTGCCAACCAACCATGGGGCACACGGAAGGAAAAACATCCGCAATCACACTCACATCTCAAAGTATTTTTTTAATAGAATGTGGAAGTAAGTCAGAGTACCTGAAGAAAATCCACGCAGGCACAAAGTGAACATGTAAACTGCAAACAGGAAGGCCGGAGCAAGAATTACACCCTGCACATTTCTTGTATTTGAAGAAGATACAGGATGATGATATCATGAATGCAGTTGGGTGGTGAACCAACTTGAATTGAGGGACAGTTTTTTTGCGTGTTTGTTTTGTTGCCATCTAATTGCGATGCACATATTAATGAGACCTTACCAGGAATGTGTAGCGGATGTCTCATTTAAATCCCAGAGAGGTGACAGTTCCAGTACTTTGTTTATATTATGCCACATTCTTGTGGCTTTTGCTGACACCCTACAAAATTGGAGAGGGGCCAAAATTCAACAAATGGAAATTGATTTAAAATATTCTATGCAAGCAGTGGATAACTGCACACAAGCCTCCCTTGAGTGAATGATTTTTGTAATTTATTTTTTGGTTGGTCAGAGATGCATTGCACGCAAAAAAAATACATGTTCACAACTGCATTGAAGCTGATACAGTGCGGGCTGAAAAAAAGCCAGTCTTTATAATTATATTATTTTTTTCTCGGCAGAAGTAGGCCTTAGCACTGTTCAATGTACCCATCAAGTTTCACTGCTTCATTTCATGTTTGTTGACTGCCAGGGAAATCACCTGAGGAGATGAGGTTTCTCATTAAAATTCTCCCTCCATCGACTGTCGCGTACGGAAATATCGTCACTATGCCATCCAGTAAAATCTATATACACTCCAAAAAATGGATTCAGCTCAGAGTCCGTAAAAGTAATTCTTGGAACAGCGGTCATTTTGGATTGAAGGTTCAAAGAGGTCTTTTTATTAAAATCCTGTTTTTTTAGGTTTTGCGCATAAGAAATGGACATCAAAGTGAGTTTGTGATGACACCTAACGTTGAACGGCCTGTCATTGACATTCAATAGCCTTTGAAACGAGTGGATGTT